>NC_139906.1:8731891-8881976 GCF_905171665.1 Trachurus trachurus
CCATGACCCGCCGGGCATGCGACCGCGAAACCGAAAGTAGGAAATGCTGGGCGAGTCGACCACTAAATAATATCAAAATAACTATAAAGACAAAATGATATATTTATCGAAAATGGACCCATTAACAAGTATTGGTAACATAGATTCATCCACATCAATATGAGACTCTTTTATAACCAAATACAAACTCCTCGGGGTCTCTTTAACTATTACGCCATCACCTGGGTTATAATACAAAAGTTTCATCTGAGGGACGAGTTGATGAAGACAAAACACGACACACCAAAGGAATTTATAGACGTACTGCATGTATAGAATAGCACAGGCATGGACTCACCCACACACAAAATGAATCAACACATGTCGTACAAACACACGGGCCGACCACATCACTCAAACCTCGACACAACCGAACAAGTGGAGGGTAAGAATCAGAGAGCCAGCGAGAGAGAGGGAAAAAATGATGAAGTCGGACTTGAACATCAAACAATAAACAGTCCATTAAGTCTGTGGGTGGAGAGGTTCAGGGGTGGGGGAGTGGGGGGGGTGGCAAGGCAGATATTGGGGAGGAGGAGGAGGGGGAGGGGGAGGAGGGGGGTAGAGGAATGATGGGAGTTTATTTAAAGCATGGTGACCCCGTGGCCGAAGGCTGCCTCAGTGCAGGGATGAATAAAACTTTAATGGCTCATAAAACACAGTGACTCCTTCTCCAAGCCCAGCTTCACAGCATTTATTCCTGCTCGACCAATCAGATCGCTTCAATCTCCAAACACAGAGAGGGAGGCAGAGAGAGAGGAGGAGGAGGAGGAGGAGGAGGATAGGGGGAGAAACAGAGGGGAGTTAAAGGAATAGTTTGACATTTTTTGGGAGAAGTGGCGTATTTGAGTGTCAGTGTCGGTCAGAAATAACCAACACAGATCTCATCTGTTCAACATGTGAACAAACAGATGAGTGAGACAATCTGACAATCTGAGATGAGTATTTCTGAGCAGCAGCAGCAGCGGTGGCGGTTTCCAAAAATCGCGATCAAACTTTTGATTTTTGCAATTGATGGCAGCAAACCTGGCAACTACACTCTGAAGATAAGACTTCAAGAAGCTGCTTACTGTTGTTCACAAAGAAGTAGTTTCTGCACTTACAACCAGAAAATAATGTATTTTCACATCTGTAATTGCTAAATTAGTGAGTTATAGAGGTGGTGGTTGGATCATTTTTTGATATCACTCTTCGTAACAGAACATTTTATTCTAAAACTTTTAACAACTCATTTAAATCTTGAGAAGGAGCAGGTAAATAGAGGAGGAAGAGGAGAGAAAAAAACTTCAAGGAAAGAGAAGAAACCACTGATAAAAGAGGAGAATCGAGGCTGTGGAGTTAGAAAAACAGAGGAAAAAAGGAGAGAGCAGGGTGAGAAAAGACAGAAAAAGCGTCGACCACAAATGAGGCCGTGCTATTTATCTCGGTAGAGTTTCACACACACATGTAAATCACACACACACACTGCCCTCGACCTTTTTAGCACAACGCTGCGAAGGTACAAACCATCGGCAGCGGTTTAATCAAACCCATGTGAACTGTACTTTCTGCCAAGCGCCATTTGCCTCTCTGGAAAGAGGCCTGTGACAGCCTGAAGCTGAGGTGTCAATCCACCAGCAGCAGATCACCCGGGGATGCTGGGATGTGTAAACAGGCAGCTGTCGCCTTATTTAACGCTCAGCCATTTTCTTATCCACCACTTCACTGTGTCTGTGATGTCTGAGACGCAGAGTCCCAGGACTGCTGCAGCTAATTGTACCGCACTTATCACCGTCTCATTTTTCCTTGAACAGGCCTATACTTTCAGTCAAAATCAGCAAGGAGAGTCAACTTAATCACAAATAATTGCACATCACAGCGACACATCTACTTCTAAAGTTACATCCGACATGATTAACAAAATCATGTTTGAATAAAGTGGAAACTTTTTATCTTGTTGTCCGTGTACGGGCGGAAGCATCTTTGTTGTCAAAGTAAACGTGTATTCCTGTGTGACTGTACAAGATGAAACATTTATTGTGTGTGTGTGTGTGTGTGTGTGTGTGCTTCAGTGTGTGTGTGTGTGTGTGTGTGTGTGTGTGCGTGCTTCAGTGTGTGACCCCCCTGCCCCTCACTCCCCTCCTTGTTGAGCACAGTGGGTGTCATTCCCAGGTCATGAGACTGTAAATATACACTGTTAGACCTCTGGGCCATAAATCAGAGTGAACAGGCTGAACTCCTACATGCACTGATAACACGAGACAGACATGACACGTCTGCTGGGATAAATAATAACGGCACAGATTTAACTTTACACAGAGATGGTAATGAAAATAATAATAACACAACTAACAATATTACAAGCGTTGTTGTGCACAAATACACAACTATAACAAGCAGTGCAACATCCTCTGCACTTTAACTGTGACTACAGCTATAACAGACATTTTCAATGGCCACTTGGGGGAAAACATTCACTATTATTACCACTTATTTCACTATAAATACAACAAATACTATTAAAAAAACAATGTTATGCTAGTGCAATTAAAACCAACACAATATTGATTTAATCTCAGCTCTATCTGAATTCATGCAACACAATCAGGTGTGTTATTCAAATCTCATATCGAGTTTTACTTTTACTTTTCCAGAACTGAAAATGAACTGAGTGAGTGAAAGCTCAAAAAAGAAGTCGGGAGGTGACCTTGAGTTTAAATTATTTTCTCATTGGCTACACAATAAACTCAAGAATGGACCTTTTAATTAAAGATAAAAGTTATATATATTGACATCTTAGTACCACAATTACCACATGAAACAGCATTAATACTATTATTTATTGAAAGTCTCTTCTATCACTACTTTGTAACAGTTTTGATCATAAGTCTGGGGTGCCAGCCAGAGTCAAAGTCTGACCAAAACAAATAATAACGGAAAGTATGAGATCAATCACTGGACAAAAAGAATATCATATAAAACCCAAATTTCCTCTCATATAAATTCCCACACAAACAAGACTCAACCACAGTTAAGTCCTTTCACTCCCCTGTGTATTTACATCCCTCCAAAACAACCCTAACAATAGTTGCTCTGATCTCCACCTCTGTTACACCTACCTATGCTGCTTAATTTGTCGGTATTGTGTTTTCTATTTATATCACTACCACTACTGCTACTTCTAGCACTGCTGGCGTTTTTTAACTTGTCTAGACTGCGAGCAATAAATTAAAATAACTCAAGGATACATCTTCATTATAAGCTGCATAATCAAAACACAGTCCAACAGCACTAATAAGCACGCCACAGCTCATAAACATGTCAAGGAAAAGAGCTAAATTCTGGGATGAATCTGTTTATAGAGTTTTTGATAATGCAGGGAGACAGCTCTACAGCTGGACTGCAGTTGTGCTGATTTTCGTCACTTCTTTGGCGAAGTCATCATTAGACATATCCATAATACGTATTGATTTATGCCTTGGCCGTGTGCATACAGTCTTTCTGAAATCAAGTTGCTTTTACTGTCACTAAGAGAAGTTCAGATCCATCAGCTGTCTCTGGCCTTTCTGAGAGAGTCTGTTTGATCTCAGTCATTATATTTATCCAGACACGCTGTGATTGAAAACGTAGATCAAATAAATTGACAAGACATTTCCACTAAAGACAAACAAACACACCCACAGGCTGAGTGCTGATGATCGTGTGTATGGAAAGCCCTAAAGTAAAAGTAACCTGCTTGTCAAAGCTTGTCATTAACGCCAGGTGTCAAGTAATATAAAGAGGACTGTTAAATCTTAAACATAGCTTTAAAATGACGCATCTCTCATTCTCACACCTTTTCAAAGATGTTTTACAATCCAGGAGGTATTTCTGCTTCGCTCCGAGGCAACCAGCATCCTTAAAAACCTCTTTTTCATCCTTCTTGTAAAAGTCAGAGAAGCTGATACTTTTATTCCTCCTGCGTGCAAAGTGCAAAATGTCAAGACATGAAAAGGTTAAGAATGTCTTCTCATAATTATCATCGATAAATATTTATTGAGCAGACTCCGGTTCTACAGGTTTCAGAGTAACGAAGGGAAACTCGAAAACCGTTTGTTTCCATTTTTTCTAAAGTTTTAAAGCAGGAACAGTCAATCAAGTGAGCCACCAAAACATATTGTTCCTTAAGTCTTTTGTTGATCCTTGTCCACACAAGAATAATATGAATATATATTATTTCAACTTCTACCTATAGTTGAATCCCAGTGACATATCTGACATAACTTTTCGACGTGGAGATATTTTCATAAAACAAAACCTTGGCCAGAGATCGTTGCATGTAGTGTTTTGCAATTAGAGTTCAATCAAAACAAACATTAATTCAACCTCAGTCTATCTGATCCCATGAAACACAATCAAATGCATTTTATCTAAATAAAAGCTGTGTAATCTCAAATCAAGTTTCAGTACTTGGACCTTGAGTTGAGACAACTTACATTTATTTTGGTGGGTAAAACATTTTGCTGGTTTATGTAATTGATACAGGGTAATTGATGAGTTGTGGGTGAAGTCATTTTCACTCTTGCAGATGTATCCTCTTTTCTTAAGTTACGTTAATATGTTTGTTTTTGCAAAGTTACCGACACTGGGTTTCGTGTCTTGGAAGATAGGAGACTGAGTCTGAAATGCAGCTTTGCGTGTTTCCAGGAGTGCACAGATGTACAGCACTGGCCAGCTGCCTGGTGTGAACATGTGCAATTGCTGAGAAATAACATGTGCGCTCCAAGAAATTTCACCAATATATATAAAAAGTGAAATAAATCTTCACGGCTAAAGCGCGGTCAATATGATCTGCTATTACGGTTTCATTAATGTCAACTCCTGTCCAGAGAATCAGATGAAGGCTCCAGTCGTCCTAGGCTTTAATGATAATGACTGAGTTCGGCTGACCTCACCGGAATTAGTCACTATACACTGGAGTTCCCATTACTAAATTACACAAAATAATATCATTCATTATGTCATATATATAATGGCGACTCTGTGGATCAAAGGTGTGAAAGTGGAATACAATATGAATGTATTTTATATTCAACGCTCTTGGCAATAGTTGAGACGAAATATCTCGAAAAGCGAGCTAGCTAGCTAAACTTTTACATCATCTCCTGATATCAGGGGGCAGTTAACTTGAACCGCATTACATTTACATCATTCCATCTGTGATCTCTGAGGCGGTAAATGTTTTTCCAGGCATTAACGCGTCATCAAAGTGTCCGAAATCCTAGAGGGTTTGATCCTGGGGATCTCTGGAGGGTCCACGGACACAAAGTCTACAATTATCTCTCTGTTATGTCAAGTGCGCTTGAGCCAAAAATTGCTCGCCTTGGATTGTTCAGAGCTATCAGGTTCCCATGTGAAAACACAAGGAATATGACATCACTGTGTCACTTAGCTAGCTAGCTACCTCACACACACACACATTCACACACACACACTCACACTAATCCCCGGTCTTAGGCATGTGAGGCCTACACAGACTGTTTGTCTGCCCGTCTCTGCACCGACTCCCATTACTGAACCAACCAACGGGGGTTTTTTTGGGGGGAAATGCAGTTCCCTCGATATGTGTCACCATAATGACAGTAGAGAAATCAAAACACGCCGTTAGACTATATTTAAGTCTAATCAAAGAAAGATTTTGATGTTCGTTCAAGAATCGCTCTTGAATAAAAGCTCAACGATCGAGTTTCAGTAAAGTGACCACTGGCCTGTGCTACAGTACAAGCACGCACTTACATAAACACACTAAAAACTCAGTGTGTGAATGTTTTGAGTGGGCGGCAAAACTCAACCTCTCACTGAGCAACACACTGTATTTGTGTTAAAGTTGTTAGCAGCTGCTGTTTTGTGCTAATTTGAGCCATTTTTACATTCGGCCATTGTCACAGTTTCAGCTGTTCAGCCCTTTGAAAGACTGTAACTGGAGAAGAATGTGATGTCGAATTTCCCCAGTAAAACCAAAACTAATAAAAATATAATATCTATACAGCCTAAAGGAGGACACTGTATCCATCCATTCGTTAACCCTACATGTGTATGGTTTGGGTCGCTGGTGGCTGGACCCTCTCCCAGGTGACTCTGACACCAGTTGTTTAAACCAGTAAATACTAAGTCTTACAGTGAGAACTGCTCAACAACACAGAGTTGCTGAGGCCTTTGCATCATATACAATTAATGGACTTTTGCATTATACAATGATTTATCTAGTTTTCACAGAAACACAAACTTTTGACTAATTAGAATTAAGAAAAAAAAATATATATATAAAAAATAAAAATAAAAAACCCAAGTAGTACACATCAGAGTGTACATTGCCTTAAATATGTGATCCAATAGATGTTATCATTATTTATGATTGGCCAATATCTATTAGAAAATTATGTCAGTCTCAGCTAAAAATGTAGAGTCTAAAAACTCCTGAAGCTGAATGTAATAAAAAATAATATCATGTATTATAAAAACAAAAAAGGTGTGTTTTGGCAAAGCACATCATTTTCATGAATTCCTTAATGAGGCAAAAAAGAAAAAGATTATCATTGTCCTATAAATTATAAATGGGCTGTTGTTTTTCTCACAAAACAGCCAGCGTGGGTCTCACCTACTGGTCTGCTGTTACAAGTGTCAGCTACATTCATGAGTTCCCATCGTACTACTGGTGCAATTAGCAAGGCTGCCACTTACGAAGGGAGCACAGGTGAAGAGAGGAAGCGGTTAGGAGAGGTGAGAATTAGGCAGAGAGAGGGAGTTTTACACAAAGTCATCACATCTGAGGGAAACCTGGCTGCAGGTGTAAAGGAGACGGTGCATGGTGGACAGTGTTGTTATGGCGACATCATCTAGACTCGAGCTCATTAAATTCATAATTGGTTTTCATTTATATAAACAGTTACAAATAATTTCTTACATAAATAATATATTAATATTGTCACTTTAAGTTTAAAGGGACAACGAGGAGTTTCTATTCGGTTATAAAAAAGTCTCACGTTAATGTGGATGAATCTCCGCTACCCACACTTGTTAATGGGCCCATTTTCGATAAATATATCATTCTGTCTCTATCGTTATTTTGTTATTATTAGTGGTGGCGGAAGTGCTGGTCGAGCCGACCAGCGTTTCCTTCGTTGCGAATCATGAGAATAACGCAGCCGCATCGCCGTTTATGGTCGGAACTACGGTGGTATGTGAACCTCTTTGAACCTCTGACTTTAATTATTGATGAATGAAAACATGAGTCCGTCTTGCGCCCGGTCAAAGAAATCTACGGTGCGCACGGAGGCTCATAAATGTAGTGTGAAAACGCTTCGCTTTTCCAAAACTCCTCGTTGTCCCTTTAAGAATATAGTTTAGATATATACTCTACTCTGAATCCATCTCACTTGTTTAGATGATAAACAAGAAATAAACGCATCTGATTTTTCCACCGTCGTCCCTTTTCTGGGATTGTCATCTGTTTAAAATAAGACTGACACGACCTTGCGTAAAACTTAAGAGGAAGCTAAACCAATGTCGCATCAAACCATAATTCATAACCTTATGGCTCATTATTCATTCCCCCCGCTCTCTCTCTCTCTCTCTATCTCTCTCTATCTCAGCAGCGACAGTTTCCCTGCTACTTTAACTGTCACCGTCAACCACAGCGTAATAACACACACATTCACATAAAAAAAAGGCCCACGCAGTAATAAATTATTAAGCAAATGCAAATAACACAAAGTATATTGCATGGTCTTTACTGCTTGAAATGGGCAGGTTGTCCCGTCACTGCTGTGGAGACACACAGGGTTCATATCCTGCTTTCAACACGACACCCACCTCCTCCGATCTGTCAGTCTCATAAACATTAATGCGAAATTCCTAAAAATCTTAATGCACATGAATTGCAAAAGTGACAACCGGATGCAAATCAAAACTAGGTCAAGTTTACCGTCACATGCATCCCTGCAGATAAACTGTTCACATGTCTGATCTCATGACGAGCTTGTGAAGCGGCCGACATGTCGGTGCCGCTGATCCACCGTCGATGGTGGTGGGAGAGATAAAGAGAAGAAAGTCGGAAGAAAGAAAACCACAAACACAACTTTCACTGTGTAGAGATCTGCCAAGTTGAATGACTCCACTGTTTATAGGTTGCTTTATGAGTCAACTTCATTTGACAAGTGACCCGGCTCTGAAAGTGAAGTAATGCTCACTCCAATCATGGCCTCAAGTCAGAAAGTAACTCAGTTTAGGTGTTTGCCTTTCTCTGGTTACAATCACATTATTAGAGTGTATGTAAACACACTTTATGGGACATTAAGCCGATCAGACAGTCTTTCCTAAACAATCCTTGTTGATTAAGAAAAAAAAAGGAGGGGGGGGGGGGTTGAACTACATTACTGCTGTTTTTGATATTTCGATATAAAACTTGTGAGTTCAGTCAGTGGAACATGACGAAACATGTCTCTGTTGATGAAGGTGGAACAAACAGGACAATCTCCTACACCAACAACTTGATCAGGAACCTGCTCATGACATGACGTTTTCACTGGGAGGTCTGTGATTTACACAATCCTGTTGTTTTTGACTGACAGGCGATTTTATTACAAGTACGAGTTGAGTCGAGTGCAACTTTAAATAAACTAAGCAGACAAAGTGAATGTTGGCCACGGTTCATAATCGCAGTGAAGTGTCAGTTGTGGGCACGAGGCAGGTCACAGCTCTGTCCCACCTTGTGGTTCAGCAACTTGAGACTCTGAATGTGATCTTTTGACTGACTGACTTACACTCACCACACACACACACACACACACACACACACACACATGCATACACACGCTCCTTCTCTTTGTATAGGCTTTGATAAAGGGGCTGGGAGGTGGGGAGAAGGGAGTAGCGGAGTGTGTCAGCTCCTGGAGTATAGGCTTACTGTGCTGGGAGATGCACTGGGCCATTACACATGACCTCTGACCCCGGCCGGCACCCTGAGGTGAAACGACGCGGGCCTGGTCTTACTCAGCTGGAACCAGGGGGGAGAGGAGGGAGGGCACAGGGTGACCATGTGTGTAAGTGCATGTGCATGTGTATGTGTGTGTGTTATTAGAGGTTGTGTATATGCATGAGTGTTTACGTGTGTTGATACATCCACTGACGTGTGACTAGTGGTTCTCAAATGCAGAAACTCCACCAGCCGCCTGTCCCAGACACGGCGGGGCGGCTGCAGGCCTGTCCCGTGGCTACGCTGATGTGACGGGCGGGGGTAAAATATGAATTTTAATCACAGCCACCTCCCTCCAATTACCAGCCAGTGACCCTAATGAGGGTCTGTCTGCACTCGGGACCGGAGAATGACAGCGCACACACATAGAAAGCAGGACGACGTCTCTTTATGCACATCGTAAATGCACACAGTGTACTGTAAAAGAATAAACATCTATTTAGGTTTGGTGGATGTTTTTGTAGAGACCGTGTCTTTCAATCTCAGAAATTTAAAAAGACTCATCTCTTGTGTCGCTGGAGATAAATTGTGAAATATGTAATGTTGAAATTTTTCCACAATGGAGTTTAATTGCTTCTTTAGTGCGTGCTGACTTCTGCTGGGTTAGTCGTTTCCCAGGTGGCTTCTCCTCCCAGATCGTGGTCTATAACCACAACAACAAGCTTCATCAGTCAAATACTTTGTGTTACACAGTCAGATGTTCAGGGTTAGAGCTCAGCAGACTGCAGCACGCTCTTACTTTGAAAGTCCAGTTTGTTTAATGTTAGACAGTGGACATCATAGACCGACAATATGTCAGTGAGGATGAACTCTCACCTACTCACACGTACAGTAAACGCTCACTGCTCACCTCTCCGTAGTCACACACAATAGATACAGACACATTTACATAAACGCACACACACAGACAGACACACACACACACACACACACACAACACTTCATATGAAGGATTTATAATTAGCGAGGAGCGTCTCCGTCCTCTGGGTCCACATGCCAGTCACCCACGGTTTGGACGAGTCTGTCCATATTAGTGTGACCCCCCACCCGTACGCCCCCTCCCTTCCCACCCTCCCTCCCCCTCAATTCATTATCATTAGCTGGTCTGTTCTTGGCAGCAATTAAGAACAAAGAGCTAATATATATATTTTTATATACAGTATATTGTATAATTTTCTGCATATTTTACTCGTAACTACACACTCTTTGAATTTTAAACAAACTGAATTTATTTTGGTCTTTATTTATCAAATGATTGATTTAATTAATACATTTTTACACATTTGCCTCTGATTGAGTTTGCATTTATAGTTTGCTTTAACGCATATGGTAACTTTGTTATTATGAAATACATCAAGTATGGAATATTATTTGATCATGCTAACTTATTGCATGATATGTACATATGCTTGTATTTAATATATTAACTAACTGGCTTGGTTAAAAAGAGGTAATAGAAGGCTTTCAAAATAAAATACATCTTCATCAGTTATTAAACTCATCAAACAAGTTTCAGCTTGTCATCTTCTGTAGTTACAACCTCAGAGGGTTACAAGGCAGAAACTAGATAAAGTTAATGAGTTAAAAACAAGCTTTTTAATTCTTCCTTTTAACTGAATGGAAATGTTTCACAAAAACAGATTCATCAGAGGCGGTATTATTGGCCCAAAAAACACGTTTAAAGTATTTCCACGTCAATTGATGAGGCCAGAAAGTTCACTAACTGACTCCCTTCACACACACACACACACACGGGTGCACACATCCCTAAATCTACACACTCATCATATCACTGCTGAAAGCTGCATATAAGAGACAAGTTACAAAATAGGTGCTGACATTCATATGTAAATGCAGAGCAGAGGCGAGCCTGTGTCCGCGAGCACCCACACGCTCCTTTGTTCGTCTCCAGTCAGAAACAATGACAGAGGGGCTGAGTGGGGGGAGGTGGGGGGGTCGGAGATATGTGACCAATGCCAAACCACCCTGTTGCCAAGAGGGGGGTCACCCCGCAAGGGTCAGAAGATAGTGAAGAGGGTGAGAGGTCAGCAGCAAAAGAGTGAGTTTGAATGTGTATGTGTGGCTCTGACTATTGTTTCCCATCCGTGTGCGTGTGTGTGTGTGTGTGTGTGTGTGCGTGTGCGTGCATCTTACTTCGCAGTGCCTACATCACTTAAGAGATCGCATTAGTACCCAGTTAAGCAAAATGTTAATACAATTAGCAACAATGTGACTAATTTAAATAGTTATGCTGCAACTTAATGCTTGAATTTGTATACGGAGGTAATTACACACTCAGGGAAATCTGAGGGGAAACGGAGAGAGGATTAAGGATGTGAAACTAAACGCAACATACAAAAGCTTTTCTGTCTCATTCAATCGATGTAAAGGCGGATTTAAGTGAGTGGGAATTTTCTCACATGGTGTAAGTGGCTGCGTTACTGCACGATTATGAAAGTCATTTGGAGAGGCTCTAAACATCGCCGAGCAATTTAAAAAAATACTCAAGGACACATGAGGTAATTGCTTCAGGGTGCCAACTGGCTTCAACATGACAGTTGCGATTAAAAAGATTTCCACATACCACACGTCCACACGCACGCTCACAGAAAATATACACTTTGCTGCACATGTGCACGTACGGATCCATGCAAATAAACACATGTGTGCGTATGACACATATGTACACACAACTTCCAACTTCTCTCACATCACAGATCTGATTTCCTCTGCACACAAGCATGGACACACACACACACACTCAGACACACACACACACACTGAAGAAAACTCCTCTCACACACCCACATAGCCATTATAACCAGCATAAACAAGAATGACAAGTTGAGATTAATGAAGGGCCCAGCAGTGACAGACCAATTTAATTGTCAACCATGATGGCTGTTGAACTCCACCAGTGTATTTATACAAGGTTACTGAAGTGCCTTAAAATGTTGCTAATTGATCATGACCAATAAGTAATTAGAAAAACTGATAGTGCGTCCTTCCTGCACACGTGTCAAAGGCGCGCACTGTCACAGGGGGGAGGGGGGGGAACTGAGGAGGGGGGCGAGCGAGACTGAGAATAATGAACAAGAAGAGAGAGAGAGAGACAGATCTAAGATAATGTGTGACAGTTTATAACTGGAGTCATGTGAGTGGAGGAGCTGTGTACTGTAGTTGGATAAGCAGCAGATAACAGTGGAGGCCAGTCCACTCAATTTTATTCTTGTGAATGGAAAACTATTGATATGTATTTGGAAAGCTGCACATGGAGGATAATATTTCAAAATAAACCACAAAACTCACTCTGCATCTGTATTGTAACACTGTGAAAGGTGCAAATTCGTGATAAGAAGATTTTAAACCGTGTGCAAAGTGTTTGAGTAAAGTGTGTTATATATATAACTCTGCATGAGGTGATTAACTTTACTCTGTCCAGTACTTTTTTAAACAGCTGAACTGATCGCAGCCGCCCCTGACAGAAATAGTTCACTAAACGTAGGGAAACTCCAGACTGGCTTTTGTCTGGTACAGTAGGTTGAAAAGTGGCGACATGTGGCAAGAAGCATTAGCGTGCCATCAGGAAAAAGAATTATTTTAATCGTGTTTGTGGAGACACTGAAAATCCCTTCAGTGTTTAAAGAGAATTTTGTCAAAACAGAAAACCGTCTTCAGACGCTGTATCAATACATTTTAGATGCAGCAGGCTGATTCATCCTAACGTCCACGATGTCAGGTGCACAGTTGCATGTGGGCATGTGAAGACTGACATATAAATATAATAATAAAAATCCATCTGCAGATTTTGATTAACTTCTTCACACAGTCTGATCAGGGAAGAATTAACGCAATGTAAAAATACCTCTGACTTGATTTATAACAAATATAACAAACTAAAAACTTCTAATATTATGAAGTAAGGCCATTTGTGACGGTATATTTCAAGAATGTAAAAGATCATTAAGTCAGTGGGTACCAAAAAAAACTCAGCTTAATAGTGAAATCTAGTAAATTTAATACAAACTGCAGGGATGTTAAGAGAAACCGTGTGAACGAGCGCGATATCCAAATTTCTGCAGATATCAAAGATCTCCGATTGTCAGGGGTCCTCTTTTTATTTCCACATATTCAACCTAGGTTCAGTTTCTCCTTCAACTTCTTCTCTTTCATCTTTGCTCTTACCTCTCACTCATTTTCGTTGCCAACGCCGGTCCGATCCCAGCCCGGGGTTCCCAGGAGGTTTTTACTGGGTTATTCTAAACACTGAGAGCTGACAGTGGCCTTGGCTCCCTGGCTTGACTTCACGTCCTCCGCTGGCAGCCCAAGGCCTGCTGGCTCACTGGGAAGGAATGTGTGAGAGAAAGACAGTGTAAATAAATACTGTAGGGTCGAACAGTGACAGTGAAAGGGAATATGAAAAAAGAAAAAGATTCTGCGGCTGGAGAGCAGCCTGAAAACCATTTAAGCCACCTGTTATTATTTGCAAAATGGATATTACGCACCATTTGCACCCAGTATAAATATTTAAAATCAAATTGCTCCAGTTGTGTTTCAGTAACAACACACACAGACACACACACCATGAAGACATATCAATGGGCAAATATCTTTGTAGTTAAATGTTAAATACACACCTGCACGTGTGCGTGACATTTACAGAGTAATATTGACACATCCCTGTGATTACTCTGCCTCCTGTCAAAGTGATTTGTCAAACTAGGATCATTCATATTCCTGATGAGTAATATTTAATTGATACTGTATCACACACACATGCAGTGACGTGTGGTTCTTCTTATAGGAACTGCAGAAACTAAAGCTCTGCGGCCAAACCACAGTTTGCGTTTCCACTGTATCTGGAGCAGCGTGAGAGTTAACCATAGCTTTCCAAGTGACGACAGATCAGAGAGTGATGGCTCCGTATCAGATTTAATCTCTGTATCCAACCAAACAACAAGCTGCTGTGTGTGAATGTGATGCAGAGAAAGCACCAGACTACCAACTGACCTGTTTCAATTTCAGCCAGGTTAGTTTTCTACTTTATTGAACTAATTGAAATGGGACTCAGTGGAGCTTCCCAGACCCGTATCTAATCCCTCCACCGCATTTCGTGCAAATTTGTTCAGTGCTTTTTGCGAAATCCACCAGTTTAACGTCATAAGTGCAAGAGAATAATCTTTTTTTTTTAAAGTTACTGTGTCATTCATCAGAAACTCGTGGCACAACTCCACAGCATTTCCACAATCGCTACTGGCTCTACTTGCTTGCAAACAGAGCCAATATAGTCTAATAAAAATCAAGTCAAATGACAAACATAAATCATTCTGCTTTATTGCTTGCTTCCTTTTTGAACCAGATATTTCTGGTTGCTTTTCAGCTTGGAGAGTTTTACTTCTCTAGATCAAACTGGGATCAGAAACTGCACATCAGAAATGTGCGAGGAATGTCCAGCATCCTCTTCAGTCAAAACAGGACGTTATAGGTTGTAAAATATGGATTCACCGCCTATAAATGCACAGAATGATACAGGAACTGGAGGGTGTTGAGGCACCTGCAGCTTCTGAATATTTGCTGAACAGGTTACAGTGGCACTGAAATATATTTTCACCAGTGGTTTTAAAACTTGCAAAAACATTGTAGGAATTTGATTTCAACCAAACATCTCAACGCCACTTTATTAATCCCTGGTACTGTATATCCTCAGGAATTATATATATATAATATATAAGTCAGGAATACAGCAGCAGGAGAGCAGCTCTGTTTGCAGTGCTGCTGCTAAGGGGTTTATTCGTGACAGCGTGGCCACTCAGTCACTTGGTATCAGTGTGTGTATAAAAGCTTAAACTGAATGAGACCTAAATCAAGATATTTGAACTGACAGTTTGCAGTGCCAGCACCTTATGCCCATATTAGGTCACGAATGATGCCGTGTGCACATCGCACGTACAGACTTCGATGGGAACTTAGTCAAAAAGACTCTTCTCCCTACCCGAGTGTTTATAAAGTAAATGACAACTTTTAGTGTAAATCAGATGTCATACTCTGCATGGAGCGTGATTTCTGTGTCACACCTTGAAGGTTATGGCCAAATTCAGTGTTATGTTTGGCTTTTACACACATCACAGCTCAGTGAAGCTACCGCTGAGTTTATATTAAAGAAAAGCGAGAAGGTGTTACGACTTGGATGTGTGTACGTCACAGCAGATGAGTCAAAGAAAAAATGCAGAGGTATTATCCCAGCACCTTTTTGGGACATCAGAGGGAGAGAGAGAGAGGCAGGGTCAAATATGAGAGAACCAGACACTGAGATGTTGATACTGAGCGTGGAGTCACATCAAGCATCCTACAGTAAGCGTTGTTGGAGCAGAGGTGAATAATGTGATCGAAGCCATATAACTGCACCAGAATACAGTTATGATACCGTTGTTGTCTTCCAAGTGAACTGTGGTTGAAGGCCACATAGGCCTCACTTTTATTGATGTGGATTTAACCATCTCCCAGCCAGCAGCTCCTCACATTTCTAACTGTTTCCTGAACTGGTGGAGAGGCCCCGACAGTGTCACGGAGAAGTCAAGTGACTCAAAGTGCTCTTAAAATACTTCTGAGTTCATATCACTTTGCTGTTTTTGCAAAGATTTTGCTCCAATCAAAACTTTTTTCTGCAAGACCCCTAAAAAACAATCTGAAGGGTGTGACTGCGTCCTCAGATGTTACGAATGCTGATTAATTAAGCTGGCGACACTTTCTTTGCTGAGCAGCTGACATGCTTCACCTAAACGCATCGCTCTGTAAACATCTCTGCCAATAGGCGTCACCTCTGTTGGCATTTAGACCTTGGTGACATTACTGACATCCCAGCAGCAAATGCACAACGCTCAACATTTGCATGCATCGCTAAAAAAAAAAAAAAAAAAAAACATGTGCTCAAGAATTGCTCATGACCCTCCTCATTTTCCCAACTTGTCTCGGGGCCTGCTGTTAGTGTAAAGGCTAATGATATCTGGGGGGCTGTGTATGTGAATGTGTGTATGCATATTGGTATGGGTGTGTGTGTGTGTGTGTGTGCGGAGGGGTAAAAGGTGTTCACCCTGTCACTTGCTGAGTTGATACAAACCTCTGCAGACACCTATAGGCTGAGACGGGAGGGTGCGACCTCACCCCTGACATAGGAGTTGGCACCTGTCACACACGTTAACACTCGCGAATACAGTACACACAAACACATGTGTATAAAATGAGTATTTCACAAAAAGGCACCATCCAACAAAAAAAAAAAACACTTCCGTCTACAGACCTGCACAAACACAGGCAAACACATCCTCCTCCTCCTCCACCTCCTCCTCATCCTACCCCTCCAACACTGTCTGCCACCTCCCGGCCTCCTGTTGGCAGCCGGCTGGCGAGCGCAGTGGGCACCGGCGTCAGATAAGAGGATATACACAGGCTATGTTTCACGGTAAGTGTGGAACAACAGAGGAAATCAGGGAGCTGATTAAAGTCTCGTCAGGTAAATAAAACATGAGGACATTCATTATGAGAGACCCAGGTAATTAGTGCGTGTCTCAGGTTTAAGTAGAGGAATGTACAGTAACAACAGCAGCAGCAAAGGACGAAGACACACTGGAGGAAACTTGACGTAATTAAAAAAAAAAAAAAAAGCATTAATAATGAAACCTGTGCAAGTTTTGGTCATCCAAAGAACACTCTTACAAATCATTCGTCGGGACTCTAAGTCAGAGGACAGGATACGTTCGAATGCCTCTAAGATTTGCGCAACTGAACATGACTCAAACAGCAAAATATGTCCATACAGCACATCCAGACAGCGAGGAGCTGCCCAGAACTACACATTTAATGACATAGCAACATCTTGTGCTGAGAACACATATTAATACATTTTTTTTATAAAAAATGATCTGTTTCGCGTTGTTGCTCGTTGCTATTAGTGTTTCCTTTCTGCGTTGCCAATAAAAATGGGTTGTATCAGAAGCCTCACACACACAGCTGCGGAAAAGTAACAGAAACCGAGAGGTGAAAAGTGAAAAAGATAGATGAGCCAAAACCAATTCAGTCTCTGTAGCTCTCTTGATGATCCAAAATAAGCACTTGACCAAAGCTAACATCACAGACTGGAGCTATATTTATGGTGCAGATAAAATATTTATATAGTGAGTCATAAAGTCTGGTCCTGGAAAACAGCTGCAAGGGTATTAGATACTGCAAGATTTTGGCAATTAAAATACTTCATTTCTCTAGCAGGATATGCACATGGTACATTTAGGTACAGTACGAATTAATGACTTTATGCAACATCCATACCGACATCGAACATTTGACTGTACTTTGACAGTAACCTGACTTGTGTTTCTCATAGGTTATCAATTATTAATCAAACTGATTATGACAGAAAACTTCAGGGGATGTCAGATAATAAGTGAGTGAAAGGAGAAGGATTCAGTGTTGCACATAAACAAAGCTAAGAGCAAATACAAACACCAACACTGAGCGAGGAGCACGATGACGAACGCATGTGTTGAAAAAAATTGTGCACAGGCAGATATTTGAGCAACAAACAAGAAAGAGAGCAGAACATGCTCTAAATAAATACGGCACTGATTCTTAAAAAAAAAAGAATGACAGAGGAACAAAAGATTCGGCCATATTGTGAGATTTCCAATGAACGATAACATAAAGTTTTTTTCTTTCTGTTTTTTTTCTTCTTTCTATTCCTGGGGTGACATGAGGAGAGCTCGTCAGATAGAGCCACCGCTGCCAGATTTCAGGGGGTTGGACGAGCAGCCAAAGCACGAGGTTTATGCGCTGGGCAGAGTTTAAGATAGAAGCTGGAGATGATGGAAGAGAGTGTGACTTCACCTAACATTTAAATCCCTCCCGACTACTACAGAAACCTGAATGGGATGGCGGTTTCTAGCGACAGATTTAAGAACTGTTACTCTTGCGATACATTATCCACTTGGAGAACAACATTATTAATGTTTAGACTCTCACAATCCTGCGTTAAAGCTAAACAAAGATCATCTGGTCTAAATACAGAAGAAATTCACACAGACTTCAGACGCAAACTCTCATCATCTTTCCTGAACCTTGACCAAAATGCTTTTATGGCATGAACCGGTCTCTGGAGTGACAGTCTAGACAGTTTGGTCATATATAAATGAAATTACAATTCACGATTTCACAGTTTTAGTGTCACGGCTGGAAAAGATAAAGCACATTGTAAAGAGCACCACGCTACATCTGAGGGAACATTTATCCTGGGATTACTGACGTGGTACTAGAGAAAAAAAAAAAAAACACAACAAAAAAAACTTCTCCGAGAAAAATCTTTGTGTGTCCTGCACAGCAAACTCGATCTTTAGTAAATAATGGATCGCGGCACTATCGAATACAGAGAGGTGGATCAACCTCGGTATCCCAGACTAAACCTTGGCCTAGATGGCGGGATGAGTTATGTCTATTCCGGTCTATAGTTTCATGAATTTAAATGAAAAGCAGCGAATTAGAGATAAATAAGTCATGGCGGGCTATCGGTGGCTGGTGTCGGTGTTTGGTGTCGGATGGATGGATCCGAGGCACAGTAAGTTCCAGATGAAAGTTAATAATGGATTAAACTTAAAAAGCACTGGTTCAAGTGGTCATAGTACACACCGCAGATATCCAGCTACACCGCTAACAACACGTCCAGGCTTTGTTACTGCTTGCTAGCATGACAGTGTTACACGAGTCTATTCAAGGCCAGAAGTACAGCATGTGTCGACTTCTGCTTAATGCCACTGAATGCAACAATATTTTAAACTGTTTAACTTCCTGATCCCAGCGCCATTCAACACCTTTTGGATGAAGTGGAGCGCCGACTGTGAACCAGATCTTATCAGCGGCAGACTTCACCGACTCTCTTGTTGCTAAATGGAAGCAAATCCCTGCAGCCAGGCTCCAAAATCATGTCCAAATATTCAAACAAGCAGCACAAAAGCTGCCCTGGATATCCTTAATCTTAATTTCAAAATCACAAACATAGAATTAAAAGAGATTTAATCTGGATTTTCTGAGCACAAACATAATTTTTTGGAAGGAAATCAAGTTTTATCTGTAAACAACAACCAAGGTGTTCTTAAAAAAAGTGTTTACACCTTCTACAGCAGCTTGTTATTTACAAAGTCTGTGTTAAAAGCATCACTGCTTTGTGTCCCTCGTTCCCTGTAGCGATGATTCATACAAATACCCTCTGCTTTCAGACGCAGCACAAAACGTGACAAAATACCACTAAGATCCAGAGGGGCGTTATGGAAATGGAGGAGGAATCAGGTCATGTTTGATATTATGCACAATATGTACAGAGGGACAGGGGACCAAAAAAAGAAGAGCATTAATGCAACCATTAAGACACTCTTATCCCCAGTCTTATTCATTAAACATACAAAGTTCTCACACTCGCAGTGACTCCCCCCACCTCCCCCCCTTGAGATGAAATTCTAATGTGATATTAAGAGAACTGGGACAATGGCGACTCATTACCATGAAGCCGAGGAAGGCAGGCGGCCGTGTCCTCAGTGTGTAAACACGAATGGAGCAGAACGCATTACAAGATGCAAACTGCAGCAGCAGCAGCAGCAGCAGCAGCTCTTTGGATCTGGATTCACACAGCTTGTAAGTTTGTTTGTACGAGCCGAGGCTGAAATTGCAGCTTTTGTCTCGAGTGGGGATCAGCTCTCAAGAAGCACTCGCGCCACATTAAGCAGACGCAGATGAGGGCATTCAGCTGGTTCACCTCACTTTACATCGTACGTCTATAAATGTAAATTAAATACAATATATTTTCATTTTTTATGCAGGAATGAATCTATCTAACTAGTGCACACACACGCGCACACACACACACATATATACACACACACACACACACACTCTGGAATATTTCTTACTCCCCTCTGACACACAGCAGCATGAGCCGATGGAGCAGTTTCCCAGCCTCTCCTCACCTTCAGGGTGAAAAGTTTATCACCTTGGAAACACATCCACAAGCAACACATCTCACCTTTTTTTTTTTTTTTTACTATACCTTCCTCCCCCTTCCTCCTCTTTCTAAATAAAAAAAGCCAATTAAACAAAAACAGTGTTGGTGTTTGTGAGATTTGTATACTGCTCAGTATTCCCAAAGTGTCACCACCGCTGTCGGGCCCATTCAGTTGTTTTGACTTACTACACATCTGTTGTTATCACCGTGTTTCATGGCAGGAGCAGTATAGGCTGCAAAGAGATGACAGAAAAGATGATCTCTTTTAGATAATATAAAACTTGGAGCTGCCCTGATCAATATTCTCTAACATGGAGTGTGACATTTGCTCTTTTAGCTCATTTCTTTATAGCACTGGATCACTGGCACTACTTTGATCATCCTTGTAAGCAGCAAAAGAGCCAGATACTTCCCTCAGGAGTTGGTGGAGACCAAAACAGAGCTAAAAGCAGAGTGAATATTTGATTTGCATATATTATAGGCATGAACTGGAACAGTTTTCAGTGGAGAAACATCATTCTGTAATGCAGACAAAACAGTTTATCTATCTGTGCCTCTACAGATACTGTCTCCATGTGACTCATCCTGCTCTCTCATGAAGGATGCCTCCATGAAATCCACCCAGTTTCCCACTTAACTAATCACCACTGTTTGTAAAAAGTTCACCATGTGGCTTTAACACTAAATATCTAACTACGCACATTAGGTAAATCCTGTGTTGCTCTCGTTTTGTCTGAGCTGAACAGCCACACTCTCTGAGCAGGTGAAACTCAGACCCAGATCCGGAGATAAGCAGCAGACATCATCATCTCTCCTGCTTCCCCGTCTGCATCTTGGAGACCTGTCGTGGAATCGATGACCATCTCCACCACGTGTGATACTGACAGCCACATGTCGTCTTAGCTCCACTTCAAACCCTCCTTCCACTGCTTAATTTATTACGTTTAGATTAAATCTGGTGAAATTCAATATTTTAATTGAATGTTTAGAGCCTGCGTGTTCAATGATAAATTTCCATTGGCGCCCTTGCACTCCGCTATCATGTTTCTTGGCCTAATTACATTTGCATAAATGATGTTCGTCATTATTATCACGGGTTGGGGAGGCACTAGAGGGGTGAAAGAAGGAGCTGTACAGTGTGAACGGAGAAGGACATCCTGAAAAGACACTTGCACCGGTGTTTTTTTTTCTTTCTTCAAGTCTCTCCAGTGAGTGAGAGTGTTAGGTTTTCATCTGAATGAGGAGGTTTCCATAGAAGCAAGCATCCGCAATATCAAGTCTCAGTCCCTGAACAACCTCCAATGTGAAAGACTTAAAAGGCAACAGTTCAGCTCAGACTGAGCCAGAGCCTGCTGAGGCAAACTATCAGTCTGTGACCTATTGTCTGGGATCAATGAAAAATAAATTTATCTCATCTTGATAATGTCAGGCAAACCTAATGTAAAGACAGTGCAGTTTATTATGTGTTGACCTTTACCTGTTATTCATTCATCATACTTACAGACAGGGGAGGGAAGGCAAAGGGAAACTGCACACTGATACTTCAAGGGTGAGGTGCAAAGTTGCGAAACTTCAAACCAGCATTAATCAAGATTTTTTGATATTGACTCAAGATTGAAAGTAGAGCCAAATAAACAGCGGATCACAACACAAGTCTGCAGCTCTGTGAAGCTTTTTCTGCCTCTATCAGCTTCTTCTTTTGTTTTAACATCCTGCAGTTTCACCATGTCGTTTCAACTCACTCTTATAAACCCAAACCAATGAAACACTGGGCCTTGGTTCTGTTTGTTTTACTTGTTTTACTAAGATCACCTGCATTTAAACTCCCAACATTGTCCCCTCTTTTTGCAGCCAACAACTGTCTTCACTCACTCATGCATTCACCCTCATTTGATTCAACCGAATGTTTTCCCTCCATTTTGTCTTTGACACAAAACTACTGAGGGTCTGGTGAACACAGTGGGGCCTTTAGCAGCTATGAGCCAGAGCCTAGATATAGAGTTAAGAGTTAAGAGTCAAAATGAGAATAAATACTGGACTTACATTTGTCAGGTGGGCAGACACACAACTCCAGGTGAATGCTAATAGTGTGCTCCATGTTTGCTAACACAGTCATCATCATCATGGTGGCCTGTGGTTGAAGATGAGGGGCTAACATTGGTTGAGGCCTCATGTGGGTCTTTATTGTTTCACTGTGGGAGGCAACAGGACAGAAAAGCAGCAACAAGCAGCACCTCACACAACCACTACTTAAATACCCTACCAGGAAGTAATCAAATCACCTGGACTAAACCATTTGCAGGGGAGTTAAATAAAGATAGATATACACAAAATAGATTTTTTTTTAGATATTTATGTATTCACATCGAAATCTAAAAATACAGTTTGTGTTTGCAGAGCCAAACATCCACATAACCACCAGCTTCTGTAGAGCAATCACATGTAAATCACATATATCACCTGTCAACCTCCCCCCCCCCCTCTTCTCAAACATGGTACAACCAGGAAGCAAAACACAGACCTCTTCAGCAGGTCCTTCAACCAGTCTGACCTCCCATCACTGCAACACGGTAGATGCACGAATCCTCACAATCTGCAGAAAAACATGCATCAATACACAAACAGAGCATCATAAAGAATCTCTGCATGTTCAAGCTTAAGCAAAAAACACCACACCAACTTGTTGATAGGGTCCAAAACTGATCAAAACATCTTCAGATAAAGAATTTGAAAGACTGTGAAAGTACAGACTGGGAGAGAGTTTCAGCTTCCTGCAAAAATATTGAGCACATTTGTTTCCTAGGAAACAGATAAGTCTGTTTTTACCATGCAACAGAAATCCTATATCAAGCCGTGGCAGACATTTTTATTTTTACAGATAATGTATATACCACAGAAAATCCCTCCACCCCCAACCATTAATCCACACTGGGCCTCTGTCAGTCTTCTAACTGATGGCAGTGGGTAAGGTGATCCCTGGTAACAGTAACACCACTTGTGGTCGTATGTACACAGTGCTTCAGAGCTCTCAAGTGGGTGTCAACCACTGCTGCAGGCAGGGTGTGGGAACAATATGTTCCTGAGGAGGAGAGTGGGACGGGAGGAGATGAGCAGAGAGATGAGAGACTCAAACAGGGGTGGCAGATATACCAACTTTCAAACAGAGGAGGGGAGTTGAGGTTTTAAAGACACAGTCGTCGTTGGTTGTCCAAAGCCATCCTGAAGACAGCTCTGTTAATATTCTAACATTACTTACTCCAGTCTCCTTAATTATAAACTTATTTCTTCAATTACAACAGTGATTGGGCCAAGTGATTGTGGCAAAAAACAAAGTGACTGATGAAATCACAGTAACTTTTCCTACCCAGGAGACATCAGACTGAACCCATCCCCGTCTCCTGGAAATTATGGGTCGTGACTAATTTGCAAAAACAAACAAGTTCTACACAAACACATACTTTTTAAACAACATAATGGAGAATTTGTTGAATATATCTGCCAAGTCACAGAGCCCTGATGCTGAAACACGCTCAGTCACAGCAGAGTTCATTTACACTATATCGGCTCATATCAGCTAAAAGCATGATCGGACATATTTTATGGTTAAGCATCAACGCTCACAGCATTTGGTCAAGATTATAGGGAAAGATTGTGGTCTTGATTAAACATTGAGAAAGTTAAAAGTGAAGCATGAAACTGGATGTGTTTACTTTGTTAACATTTAATTGACACCACATTCTGTTTTTTTGTTTTGTTTTGCCTAAACTTAACCAGTCAGAGCTCCTTCTTCTTCTACCACAACTGGTGGATGTGTACACAGGCAGCTGTTTGCTAACACATTAGCTTGAAGCTCTTGATAACTTCACAGCTCTGTATCAAAGCTGTGGCAGCTTGCGTCGGTGTCTCTCTCCATCCAAGAGAGATCAGGGCGAAGATGGATGGTCGTAGCTGTAAACGCTTTAAAGAGCTCTGATTTCATTTTCCTCGTGTCCAGTTCGGGACGTCTCTTTCTTTCTGTCTTTCGGAGATCAAGTTCAGATCCGTAAAGCTCGCCTTTGTGTGGGATGTGATCTGTAGTTTACACAAGCACCAAGTGCAGCGAAAAAATGAATGTAAATAATGGAGTAGAAGTCTGAGTTTTTAAAAGGACAGATTTTTCAGCATGACATCAGCACAGGCTCTTGTTTGTATAATGTCCGCTGCCTCTTGATTAAAAGCCTGCTCAGATTTTCACCCAGAGGACTCCTCAAGAGGAGTAGCCTGGCTTCAGCTTCGGCGACCAGATCCTATTAAGAACTGCCTTGTAAGAGGTTTTCTCCTCTTCACTGCGGAAATAACCGCTGTAATGTCTCCCCTTCTTCACCACTTTGGAATGCTCTCCTCTGCCCCCCCACCTCCACCCTCCTGTCCTGCCCCTCTCAGTTTCCCTCTCTTTCTTTCTCCTTGCTCCCATGCTGAGAAAAGTAAGTGAGAAAAATGATTAAATCATATTTCGTAGGGGTGGGGGCTGGGCAGGACAGACAGGGGCTCTTAAAAAAACACTAGGTACATCGTCAAAAAGCAATTTTGGCGCTTAGGTTACAGCCACTGACGGGCTGTTACACAGCGCCCCATGGCGTGGGGCTGGTGGTTAAAATATGAGTGAAGCTGAGAGGACCTCCTTATAGTGATTGAGGAGGATTCCCCACTGTTCGAGGCAAGCTGGAGGTTAGAGCCCAGGAAGATTCACTGCACACCGCTCTGCTGGACAGGATAAACCTGACTCCTCCAGCTTCCTCCAAAAGACAAAGCCACCGGTAGCGTATCGCGCACTTGGATTCAAACTGACCATCCTCCATTAAACACAATGCATCCTGGTTAATTTGAATCGTCACGGGAGAACAAATGCGTCTGCAGATTCAGGTCAGCTTTGACTTGATATAGACTCCAAACACATTTCCAGATGGAGAACTTCTCCTCCACTTCAAGGGGGAAGCCGGGCGATCTCATTCCCCCCAACGAGAGCAGGGAAACCGATAGCATAATTTGTCCGCTTAGGGAAGCTCCTGTCGCCACTAAACCCTTTTTTTTTGGAATTAAAGCCCATAGAGGGTGGAGATGCCCAGGGGACGCCGGTGTTGTCTGAAAAGTCGGGAGTAGAGTTACTAGAAAATCCCATCCCTTGAGTCTGACCCCCGCGGTGACCCCCTTCCCACCCCAGGGATGGTCCAATGTAGGCCCATACAAGTAAGGAATGAACACGGTGCCTCATGACAGCGAGACAGTAAGTGGTGGCATTGTCAAAAGGGCCATCGAGCAGGGTATCAGGAGGTTAAGTGTCCCGCAAAAAGGTCCTATTCTTCCACTTCTATCTCAACTGCCATCCCACTACTTAATACATTTACAGCCTTCCTTCCCTAAACAGACGGCCACCACACACACACACACACACAAACTATACACCATCTTCTCAAAGTGTGTAAGGTGCTTCTTTGACATGACTTCATAATTTGATTGGATTATGTTTTTCTTTACGTTTTCTTTTCCATCGCTGCAGCCGACTTCAAAGCAGCGGCTCGTGACAGGTGCTTACACAGAGAGGCTGTCACTGGCCGACTTCAAACGCTGCCATATAATGCCACATTGTCATAACTAGCTACCTGGGCCCCCCGTTATGATGTGAAGATGATATGCCCCCGCTGACCTCAAAGTGAACCTATTATAACAAGCATTCCTCTTTTTGTGTGCATGTGTGTGTGTGCGCTCCAGTCTTTTGGCCTGAGTTGAATGTTTGAATTTGTTTGTGCATAAATCTATATGGTGAGAATCAAAAAGACTAAAAAACTGAATGTGGCATCAATGTCTACAAACATTTTCTCCTACACTCCCTTCCCTGCCATCGAAGCCTTTTTATCGATCACTCACATGATAAATCACTCCAGATACCCAGTGTGCAAAACAACTTTCATCATCCCTACAGTTCTTAAAAAAAAAAAAAAAATCAACAATATTTAAACATTTAGTTTTATTTTATCCTGGGGATTCAAAGTGGTTCATGGATTTCGGTCAAACTTAAATCATCTGTTCATCCAGGCAAGATTTTAACGGGCTCTGTGGTTTATTTGAGCCGACTGAGGGTTGACTGCCTTTAATCCATCATTAGTCTGTCTGTTATTGTAGCTGTCATTCATTTGATTTCTTCTGAATAACTCCCATGCAGTAAACTCAAGTGCTCCATATACTCTAGTGGGGTGTGCGTTATTTACTTAAAAGCCGCTCTGATAAGCAAAGTCGTTATTTTTTTGGGAAGCACCGCCTCTTTTCTTTTCCAAGAATGAGAATTATTTATGACGGCCAATGTCTCATCATTGCGTTTTTTTTGCAGGTCATTCTCATTCATCCAGAAAGTCACTCAAGGCCCAATGAAGACGCACATGTGGACATTTCTCACAACTACTCCTTCCATATTTGTCACTGTCCTGTCTTTCCCTCACCCTCTTTCTCCATCTTCTTCCGCCTCAACACAACTTTCCCCCTGTCACGGCATATTAAAAGTGGTTTACATGTGCATGTCCAATGCGATGAATATGGATGTGACCTCTTTCTTTGGTGCCTGGCCGCCCGCCTGCCCTCTCGCCGGCACCCCCCCCAGGCATAAGACACCACTTCTCAATGAGCACAGCATGCATAGGAGACAGAGCTTTACTCCCGCTGAAAACACACACACACACGCTCTCTCTCTCTCTCTCACACACACACACACACACACACACACACACACACACACACACACACACACACACACACACACACACACACACGGAATTACACTCATAATCATATCCACACATGCACGCATATATACATACATGCACACATTCCCCAAGACACACACACACATACACACACACACGACTCTCTCATGCTCTCGCTTTTTCTCTGCTGCATCTCTCCACTGACCTTTCACAATGTGTTTTACATAAAAATAAAAGAAGAAGGGGGTGGTAAAGGCCTGAAGACTGAGGTGGGAGAAGATGCTGATTTATAATTCATGTTTGTGACACCTCCAATGAAACTGTGGCCCCTGGTCTATGTCTTCATATGTGGGAGTTCAGGACTTATATGCATGTAGATTCCTGTTTTTGTGCACATGTTAGCAGGTATGTCTGCAGACACTGGCCTGTGAATGTGTGAGGACGTCTGAGCACGACTCTTATGAAATAAATACTTGGGTTTCACAGTAGAAGTGCTGTTCCAAAATAAAGAGTGTAACTGTTCAAATACAACAAATGATGAAGAAAAAAAATTGCTATTTGGCTGCACCATGTACATTTAAGTTTTTCCGTCTGTCTGAGGAGCTTAAAATAATAACTTGAAATCTTTATATACATATTTAGACTGTTCAGTTTTGATTGAATTTTTCCTTTGTTTCTGTTTTAGATGTTTAATTGTATTTATCTATTTCTCTTTTTGTTCACATTTTATTTCTATTTTAGTTTTCTTAATGTTTTTCTTTTAATTAAGTTCAATGAGACATTTGAAGATTCAAATTAAAGCTGCTATGCAAATACAAGTTTTATTGGTGGATGAATTCATCTTCACACCAGTTTCCATGTGTGTTATCAACAGACTACAAGCAAACAAAAATTTATTTATATTTAAACAAAACAATACATTTGTTTTTTTATTGTTTCAGAGCTGTTTCCACCTGAGTAAAAGTCGTATCTGTTCATCTGTGACGGCACAGTGAGTAAGTTGACTCTTTGGTATTTTAACAACACAGTGGAGAACAATCCCTCGCACATGTTTTTTATTCAAAGCCCTTATTTGGTCACTTTAATTGGTGTTCAGTTATCTTGTTAGGACTAATTAGACAATAGCGAAGGTGATACTGGGTCTGGCAATTAGCACACAGGAGACAAGCTCAGGCTAATCAGCTCAGGCTCCTTAGTGGCACGTAAGATGTGATGCTGGCACATAGTGGCACACCCACCACACTGAAGGGGGGAGGGAGGTTAAGCATTTGTTTTATGATCGCAGACAAACCCTGTGTTAAATTGAGACCAGAGGGGGTGTATATATAGAGCAGAATATGTGTGAGTGTAGGTCTCTTGCTCCTCTGCAGCTTAGGATGTAAAGGAGAAGCTATCATCATCACACACAAGCTGAAACAAACCAAGAATGCAGGAGGTTAAAGTTTTACCAAAGTGATAAAAATACAGAATAAATCCAGATGAGGATGAAAAATAAAAATGAAAATAAAGTGAAAAATAAATTAAAAGTGCCTCTTTAAACTCAGTTTTCATTGTGTCAATCTGGCTTGATTACAAAGAAAACTGTGCATGTATCACTGTAAATTATTTCAAATAAAAACACGAAAATATGAAAGTGTTTTGGATACATTATAATAAATTTTGTGTTTTTTAAATGATATCCTTGTAATTCAAATGGGTGTAGTTGCAGAAATAAAAATCTTTAGTTTGAATAAATCTAGTTAATCGTTGCTTTTCTGCTAGCACGGTTTTGTCATTGGTACTTTCCCAAATGAAATATCCCCATTTCCAAAACCCAAATTTCCTAAAAGCTGAATGAGTGGAGGATGTGGAGGAGGAGGAGGAGGAGGAGGAGGAGGGAGGAGGGGGGGGGAAATTACACATTGTAGCTATTAATGTCTTTGAACTCTGGTCTTTCCCAAGCCTGATGAACAATATAGCCTCTATGTGGGTTCGTGACACGGCAGGGACAGAGCGAGGACGCTCCGAGTGCTGTGGCACCACTAGACCAACACAGTGGCAGTGGCGAGCGTCTGGGGTTGAGTCATGAGTCAAGCACGTCTTGCCAATCTATGAATGTGTGTATACATAACAGAGGGGGTGCACTACTGTTAAATTACTCATGTACTCATGTGAGGATGGGAGGGGGGGGTGACTTTGGGGCAGGATGTGGTTCAAATGGACAAGGGCAAGCGAGGCCCTGTTTCTTCTCTCCAAGACACAAATGTGCATAAACACACTTAACAGAAATACAGACACGCATTCATATCTGTGATAGCATAATAATGACGACACAGCCAGATAGACTGAGACACACACACACAGCTCATACTGTGGGCCTAAATATGTAATAACACACAGAAAAACACTGCATGCTCATATATGAATGGTTGGATAGATACACACACACACACACATCCACGCACACATACGCATGCACGCATCCATCTATATCGACTATCATTTGTCAAACGCTGGTTTCGAGTGGGGAAAAGTTCAAAACCCAAATTCCTTTGGCCACGATTTGTTTTCTTTCCCATTGATCACCAAGCAGCTGCTGACTGATTCTCAGCATAGCCAACATAGCCACAATGTTTTCTTAGCATTTCAGACATGCAGACAGACAGGGTGAGAAAAGAGAGGAGGTGAGAAGTGGGACGGAGAAGGGAAGGCAAAATGGAAAGGCAGGGAAAGAGTGTGTGGGACGGGGAGAAGTTTTGCTATAGTTTGATAGTTTGTCGGCGGATATTTGATTAAAACCAATGTGGAAACGTAGCTAATGTCGTGCTACTTCCACTCATAGCAAGAGGGCACACTGCCTACTGCAAAGGAAAAAATTATAGTGTTTCAAATATGATTTACCAATGAATAAGAAATAAAAAAAAAAGTGACATTTTTGTAGGTCAGTATAATAAATAAAAGGGAGTAGGCTTTGCTATAACTGTGTGAACCCATGATTTTGGAAGCTACCATGTCTCATCTCTTGTCGTCTGGTGCTCTTCCCCTCCTAAATCAGCTCAGTAAACCTCCAAACTGTCTGGTTAAATAGCCAGGAGGCTAATCCAACAGAGCCTCCATTGTTAACGTTAACATGGGACTGTTTGCCGCCCCAAGTTCTAATAATTGGTTCTGCTCGATCTGTTAGCTTCTGTGCTAATCAGCTGTGCTTATAACAAGACATTGATGGATAGCTGTTGGCTAACAAGCTAAAATGATCAAAACGCAAAATCAATCGGAAGGTATTGGGGTGGAAATGAGCTGTTGGCCGGCAACAGCAGCACAGACATCATCAACCACACCCTGTTTAGAGCTTTTAGAGACACACAAGCTCCAAAACCCAAAGGCAGAGCTCGGCTTCATCTCTTTATGTTGAGCTAAAGAGCTAAAATAAACATTTGGACAAGGACAGTTTGAATGAATTATGTGGAATAAATGCAGAATTTCCTGTGTTTGTTACTTCTGTCATTTCCTTGGCCTATTCATCCTCTGTTCCCTTGGCACCAGAGCCACCATCCTCCTTCCTCCATCTCTCCATCCCCTCTTTAATAAACGAGCGCTGGTGGTAATTGCCCAGTCTGGGACGACGTCATTACTCATTCAGATGTCCAATAATGCTGCAGCAAATCCCCCCAACATACACAAACACACACACACACACATACAGAGGATGGAGGCTCAGTCTGCACATGCAGATCTATATCATTGATCTCTCACCTACCCTCCCCGCTCCCTCCCATGCTTCATTTTTCATATTCAATGAGTGACTTGTAGATTTGGCTGCTCGATACAGATACGTCTCAATTAAGAGAAGCCAAGGGTCTGTATTGACATGTATGAGGACCGGTCGAGCTGCCACGTAGGCCAACGGTCAAAGTACAACCTGACAGAAAAGTAGCTCCAGCTGAACTTTTGCTGCAGGCAGCAGGTTTTTAACAAGGCCTGAATCTTCACGAGGAATGTCTAGTGAAGATTTTTGAATATTTCATTTCTAAATATCCATTTGTAGAACAAACAGACTGTAGCGTGGAATATATCATTTAATACGGAAACTCACTTTTGAGAAATAGTGTGCACTTCATTTTGACACAAAACTCCTCATTTTTCAGTAGTTTAAGAAAAAGTGTATTTATACTGCATCCCATTTCTTTCCTCACTCTCAACCTCAAACATCCGCCTCTGGACTGCATGTTCATGTGAAAATGAGTGCTGACCTAATTCATGTGACTTTTTAATGCCCTTACTCCCCCTCCAAGTACAGTAATAGAATGTATTTCCTTCATCAGTATCAACATATATGAGGGAAAGAAAGGCTCACACAACTCCATCTTGACCAAACTATGTATATATATATATATATATATACAATATATGTCCACATCTAACTGGACTTGGGGATTTGTGGTTGTATTCAAACACAATCATTTATTGCCATTTCTCCCCGAGTTACTTAAGAGACACTCTTCAGAGACAAGTCATAGATCAGAAGCGTCCAGTGGTGAAGAGTTCAAGGGTCAAAGCCACAACTTCCACACAAAAATAGACTCGCCAAACCTGAATTTAGAAGCAGAAGCAGAGTGGGGCTGAGGGGTTGAGAGGTGGAGGGGTGGTGGGGCGGGGGGGCAGAAATTATCCCGGTGCAGCCCACTGGATCCAAGCAGCTGATGAGATGTGGTTTCCCCGGTCTCTGTTGTCAAACTCGCCACAGCACCTGAGGGAAAACAGAGCAGCCTGGGAAAAGAGAAAGTGGGCCAGTGATTGTGTATGCGATGGAAAGGCAGTGTGACTGGAATATGGTTCAGTTTGTTTTTAAAGATATTGTTTGGAAATCTTTGTTTTAAAATGCAATACTAGATTTCAGAAGGATAACACAAATTTTATTTAATTTACATATTCATTTTCCATATTGCTGTTAGTCGGAATAAAAACCTTTCCCACAATCAGAGACTCCTGGCTCCGATCAAAAAAAAAAAAAATGTTTTATGTCATCAACCTTATTAGTCATGAAAATGTTGCGTTATGTTGAAATTTCACAAAAACCTGAGCAAACACAAGTGTATCATTTTAATGATGTCTCTTTTACATCTCTTCCAGTTTTTCGGTGTCTTATTAGAACATGTGGGGAGAGCTGGAGTGTGATTCATAGATATTTGACCAAAAGATCACGAATCAAATAATCAGAAAAATGAAAAATAAATGAGTCAAACTTTGCGTTGCAAAATAATCACGGACAAACAGTTTGTTCCTTTTTTCTTTCTCTTTTTTGGTTTATTGCTTGGACACAGATGAAGAAGAAGAAGACCAGGTTGGAGAAGAACAAAGAAAAGTCAGTCAGTCTCCTCCCAAACCCTCAAGCCAAACGTAAAGAGACCAATGGTTGAGTAAAGTGTAGGAATGTGCCATCTTTTTAAGGTGGGGTGGAGAGAATGAAAAGCACTCTGCTTCATAAAAAAGCATGTATATACATATATTGGATAACCGTACACCTCGCTGCTGTAACTCATAAATCTCGGTGCTGGGACTGTAAAAAAGGGCCAGGATGAAAGACCTGATTGGCTTATTTTGACTGATCTGTGGGGGGAAGAGTTATTTTTTGCCTGTGGACAGACGTTTCTGGCAGACGCTGGGGAATTCACTGTCAGCCGAGTGTTAATATTAACTGTCCATAACAAAAGAGTGTTAGTCTGAGCAGAAAGGTGGTGTAGCCTGACACTGTGCAGACACCTGTATGATATCACAGCAGCAGAAGTGTACATTGTGTATGTCTGTGGTTATAGGTTACACAGTAAAACATGCATTATGTCTTTCACTTGGACTATATAGGAGCTGTGCAGGACATTTTGGATCATTTAGACTCTTATATGGTCGGAGCGCACATGGTTTTTTGGCTCAGGTTGTGATTGTGCAAAATCAGACTTCCTACCACTGTGCACCTTCAGGTCTCTGGACCGTGTTATTATGATGAAACACAGCAGAATAAATAGCAGAGTTAAGTAAAATCACTGATTGCATTTCATGCAACACTGCAAACAGAACAATAGAGCCTCCTTATCTTCTCTTATCTACCGACCGGTGGGACTCAAGGCCTCAGTTTCTCACTGGCTTTTTAGTTAAGCGTCTATAGAAGTAAAGGAGCTGAAGGAGGCCTCGGACGCACAGGAAACAAAACTACGTAATCCTCTTGAACTTTCACAAAAGTATTCATCACCGGTCGTCATAACTGTGGATATGAGACAATGAGACATGATGTTGACTGCAGCTCCTCATTGCGACCACTCTTCACTCGTCACACATCTTCACTTCAGCTCCCCTCTCCTGCTCTTCCTCTCTTCCCTCTCTCTTTCTCTCTCTCCCTCTCTTTTTTACAGTCTTCAGGAATGTGAGGTCTCCTTAGTGATTTATAAACATACACATAATAAATGGGAGGCTGTAGTTTAAGCGGTGATGAAGCATTCTCTCTCTGGGACACAGCGCTGGCCTGCGTGTGATTTAAAGGGCTGACATTTATGGCTTGCAGGCCTATTATTCAGAGTGACTGTCTGTGTACAGACCAGCGTTTTACAGCGGCTACACAGAGGTGAGCCCAAAACTAAACTAGGATCTGACACAGGCTAAACATCCCAGTCAGAATACTACTCTGTGACATATCACGTGGTGCTGAAGCGGTGGAGTATGCGGCCACGGCCTCAATTAATCTTTCAGTGTAATCTCACAGCGCTACACAGGGGTATGTACGCATATCAGATTTCACACAATAATACTGTGAATACTGTTTTCTTCTTCCTCAAGATAATACCAAATGATCCCCACTAACAATGATGTGCGTCCTTTCCATAAGCCAGAATATGTACAGTACGTTTACAGCAGTTCAACATTAGCTGGTTATTTAATCATGAACTGAAAGCTCTGTTGTGCAGTTCCGCTGTATTGTCTCGCGTCCGGCATTAATTATAAATGTTTTGTATTTTATTGCGGTGCGAAGTGGGCCAAAATTATCCATTTCACAGTTAACTGCTACTTTGTTTTCACATAAGCCATAACCTGCCTGCCTGCCACCAATGTGCAGCGGATTGCAATCGACGACTCAGCGGCCGACATCACTATCTGTCCAAGATAATAGATGACAATAATGGGAAACTGTCCCTAAGCACTCGTTTGGAGTCTTCCTGCCCATTTACTGATACCCTTCATATTTAATTCCCCTCCTATAGCCAGGAAAACAGACACTTTAAGTCCATCTAGAGGGAGCACATTTACAATAAAAGGCCAGCTGAATCCTCGGCTCACGTTTCCTTCTAACTGTGGCAGGACATAAACCTTCGAGCCAGACCTCATTTTCTCGGCGCCATCTCCCGAACACTGCTACAAAAAATCAATAAGGCTGCACACAATCCTCTTAACTTTGGAAGCCATTGTGAAAATGTCTTTGTCGAAAGAATATGGGGAATATTTTTCTTCTTCTTGCTTGGGTTTTTTGTGTCACTCTGATTTCCTTTTAATAGTCAGAAGGAGTGGAGGCCCTCACTTGTTGCTAAATTAGCATCTAGCTGTGTGTTCTGGCCATATTTTCTTGACACAGGTCTATAACACAAGCAGTCTGTTGTTGTGCATTATGGTCACTGTAACTCAATTCCTTCAGCTGAGCAAGGAGAAATAATTCAATCGCGTTGCAAAGATAAAGATCCCTGGAGCAGGGCGGAGAGATCTGCTCTGCCTGTATCAAGTTATACTCTGGAGATTAGCGCGTAGCATGTAGCGTTTAGCTGGTAGCTACACTGAATCAATGCTGACTTTGATTCACATAGTCAATAAAGCAGGCTGGCTTATTGTATCACAGCGTTCACATAGGTTAAACTGTCACAACATAACACAAGTGCTTTCATAAAGACTGGGAAGGCTGCTGTGTTTGTACAATACAAAGTCTGACACGTTCACAGGGTTTAAACATTTTGAATATAGAACAAGATAGGATAAGATAAGATAAGATAAGATAAGATAAGATAAGATAAGGTAACCAATTCAAAAGCAATGGTTTCACAAATTACTATTGCTGTTCTCAGTGGAGCTTAACTTGATTCAATTGTAGGCCTATGCAAGAAAAATAAGATGCAACTTTTATTTGGCTTTTTTATAATAACAATAAAGAGACATTAGTTTTATAGCAATGGTATAAATATGCACTGATCAAATGGTCAAGTGTTATATCTCCATGGTGATGGCAAAATGGCAACGAGACAGGCCTTGTTCACAGCAGACATTCAGACATGTCACGGTAGGGAAACCACAGATGTAATTAGTAAGATGATTAATGGCTGCATTTCTGTCACTGTCATGAATTACTGATGGACGGCACTGAAACAGAGCCATTATTAATGGTTTTAGTTCCACTTGTGCATTCATTGTTATGAGAGGTTAAAACGAGCAGCATGGAGAAAGATTGACTGTAAATGTTATACTTTAAAAAAATGTATATGTCGACTGATGTTTGGCATCATTAAACCGTATTTCATTTTACATTTTGTGATGCCTGAAGAAGGTCACAATGACCGAAAGCTTGCAATAAATTGATATATGCACAGCGGGTTTTGAGTGTGCAGTTGCTATTTTGCTGTTTTCTAAGTTTCTAAGTTTCTAGCTCCAGCACCCCTTCGAAGTATTTTGCCTACAGATGAGCGGTGGCCTTTTTCACTGTACATTTTATGATTTAAAAAATGTTCTAAATTAAGTTCTGAGCTAAAAACTGACGTAAAAACTCAATGCACACATTTTTGAAAATAACCCTATGTGGAATATGTAAGATCTTGAAAGTGGAGCGGAGCTTGTGTTGTATACGTGTGTGAGCGTGTGCATCTTTGTGCATGTGTACACATGTGTGTGAGTGCACATTTTTTCACCCCCTCGACAAACTCCCTCCACTCTCCTGCACCCTCAGCATCTATTGCCTTCTGCTGTACATCACTCTGACAGCAGAGGCTCCAGGTGGAAGAGGTCTTCGAGGCCTCCTCCTCTGATGGACAGGAATAGTCTGGAATCCCCCAAACGGAAGTAACCTCACATTGACCCCATCCAGTCACGACTTGCACGACCCCTCAACTTCTAACCTCTGACCTCTGCTGCCTGATTCTGCAACACATAAACAGAAGAGGGTCAGAATTCTTATGAAACAGCTGCATTAGTCTTCATGGAGCTTTCATCTGGTTTTCAGTGTTTGTTTCCAGAATAATAAACTTAGATGTGCTGCAGATATCCATTCTGATTCATGTTGGAATAAACTTGCTTCATTTTTCCTCATTGACATTTATGTATTGTTTCATAAGCTTGTTTACAAAATATACAGTATCACATTTCTTTTCAGCCACAGCAAATCTCTCTCAGCCTGTACAGGGTTAAAAAGCAATATGTATGCTGCAGGCAGAATCCACTTCTCCCCAGAGCTGAGCAACAGTGATATTCTCCCCCCCAAAAAAATAAATGACAATGCAACCAGAGGTGGCACATAAATTAAAGTGGCAGGATGATTGATGACTTGCAGAACAGCAGAAAGGGTGTTTGAATCGCTTTTTGGTAGAAACAGGAAATGTACCACCCCCTCCCCATCACACACACACACACACACACATATACAGTACATGTATATTATCTTGCACATACACACACAGACAATGCAAAAACTATCATGTCTATGCGCACACATGCACATAAGCTGAGACACCATTTGCCATGTGTAACCACATCAATCCAAAACCCTTTGCAACATCCTTAAACACGCCCCTGAGAGCCGGAGAGAGAGGGGAAAATAACAATGGAGAAAGTGTGTTAGCATTCTTGTATGTGTGTCCAATGTCCATGTGTGTGTGTGTGTGTGTGTGTGTGTGTACTGCAGCCCCAACCCCACAACCCCTAAATGAGCTACATGCAATATTAAAGGATGCAAAATTAATCTGCGAGTGAGGATGCGCTTGGAGCACCATTGGTAAGTGACCCACCAATGGCACCATGGGAAATAAGCGGACTGGGCGTACGATTGCTACACGGACCGGGTGGATATTGTTCCCACTATTCAGCCGATCCATCACTTACTGCACATGTTAATTCTCCTCTAGACCACGAACCATCCGCAGGGGTATAGCTATACAACCTGAGGGGATGGCAGACCTATTGACCCTAATTACCATTGCGACCATTTACAACCTCTACGTCAAACTCTGGCTGTGTGTTTTTAAATGGTCACTGCGTCAGAGGGGCAAACTGACCTACAGAGACTTGTACTTTGGGCGCTAACAACAAACACTGATGAGTAAAAGTGCAACACAACTCTAAGGCAAACCCCCACTGCTGGACATCTGCAATATCTTGAGTAAGCATTTGTTCTGATTAACCTCCCCTCCACGGTTATTTCCCACCTCAAATGTAAAACACGTTCAAAAAACAGCCATGGGAATAATTTCCCGAGTAAAGTTCCAAATATTCTTGGACATTGATCTCGGTGTTCATGTTGCAATAGCGGAGAGGATCATGAAAAACTCTCCTGAGTGAGTAACGGCAATAATGTGAAACAAGTTAGCTATCAGAGCTGCTTTTCGGTCTTCAGGGGCAATTCCAAGTCCAAGTAAAGCCTCCAGTCTGTGAGAGCCAACTCCACGTCAAGTCTTAAGTTCTTCAGAGCAAGTCCAAATCTTCAGACACAAATCTTCAGACACAAACTGAAAGTGAAGATGTTAAGTCTTTCAAGTCTCTGAATGCTGACTATTACATTAGATGACTTGGCATCTGAGCTGAAGTCCTTTCAGTGAATAGGTAACATTATTAAATGTCTATATTGTGTTGTTCTAGGAATCAAGTCCCATTACAGTCACATCTCATTCTCAAATACACATTTTTGTGACATCAGTCTGAGTCCAGTCCAAGTCTTAAGTCACCGTTATGCAGCTCTGGTCGCCACGGAAATGAAAATAAAAAAATAGAAAAAAAAAACACTCAGCTGACTTCTCCTTAATAAATTAATGCTACAGATACAGATACAACAAAGTGCTTTAAAAGATTGGACTTGGAAGGCAACAACACAAGTAAACTATTGGAGGTCTATTGGAGGGAGGGGACGGGGGTGGGGGTTATTATTAGAGGAGCACTTACAATAAATGTGGGACAGTTTGGTGTGTGTGTGTGTGTGTGTGTGTGTAGTGTTAACGAAGGGGGCAAGACCGTATGAGATCAGCCCTCACCTTGGAACATGACGGGCTGGATTTTACTGCATCTCTTAGTGCCACTGAGCTGGCATAGATAGATAGATAGATAGATAGATAGATAGATAGATAGATAGATAGATAGATAGATAGATAGATAGATAGATAGATAGATAGATAGATAGATAGATAGATAGATAGATAGATAGATAGATAGATAGATAGATAGAGGGAAAAAGCAGAAAGAGAGAGAAGGTGGAGGAGGTGGAGGGACAGCGGTACAGTCCAGCGCTGTCTTTTATAGCCCCATTCCAGCAGATGAGCAGCATCAATCTTTACCTCACCACTGGGATCAGGCCTGGCTGCTGCTATCAGCAGACTGGGAGTGGGAGGGCACATGTAACACACACAGACACGCACACACAAACACGCACACACACAGTTTTTTTTTCTAGCTATCTTTGTAGGGACCTGTCATTGACATAATGCATTCCCTCGGCCCTGACTCTAACTAATCAGAGTATTTTGCTCCTCACAATGCTTCTCCCAGTCTTTGGACCCCACTAATACACAAAAACACACACACAAACACACAAACACACACACACTAAAGTACATACCGTATATATGTTGTACGTACATGTGTGTCAGACAAAAACAAGAATTACACACTGACCATTCCACAGTTTAACATTGTCCTAGAAATTGTGTTTATAAATTACTAATTCATTTTTCACAGTCAGAAACATAATTCCCGCCAGGATTAGTTTCAGTCGTGATGTACGTCCAGTCAAGGTTGTAGCCATGTTCTCGTACCAGATGCAAGTTTGTGTAGCTGTTCATGTAACTGTCGACTTTGTCATTGTTAAACCACGACAACAATCTTTGGATAATCTTGACCGAGCGCTGGAAGGGCCGAAAAGAAACAAAATACTGTATTACAAAAGCAGATGTTACCAAGAAAAACAAACTAAAGACATTGTCATGAATATTTTCTTCACAACCCAATAAAAAGGGATTTTGGCATTATGTTTCTTTCATTTCTAATGCATTTACTAATAAAAGCTGGTGGTGTATTAACAGGGTTTTAGGAGATTTACTCTGTCACACACACACGCACACACACACAAAGACACATGTCTCTGCAAATGGACATGCAAAACAAGAAGAAGACAGATGTACTCGAACGCAGCTTGCTCACACACTCACATTCTCACATTCAGAGGAAACATTACGGTAACAGACAAATGAACTTGAGACAAACAAGAAGAGAAATGTTCTGTCACGCATCAGCATCATTTTCCCAACGCACACACACACACACACACACACACAGACACACACATCACAAACATACAATGACTCATGTGCCACATTTGCCTTAAGACACTTTCTTGTACATGCAGCAAATTAATAAAGCACAAGGTGTGGCTGTTGGAGGTGGTGGTGGTGGTGGAGGGGGAGGGAAGCAACACACAGCAAAATAGAAAATGTTTTTGAATTATACATTCCTGCCATCAGTGACAAATTGAGAGAGGGATTCGTCATAAATCATAAGCATGCCGCGCTGCCTACCCCGAGAATTGCTTGGTGGGCAGCAGCCGGAGATTTAGGGGTGTGTTGTTGCCTGGTCTGTGGCTCCAGCCTGCAGCCACACCTTCACCTATACTGCTCTCCGATGAGGTGTACGTTATGTCCAGCAAACATCAAGGTGACAGCGTGAAGAGGGAAGTCTCCATTCATCAGTAATTTTTCTGTGCCAGCAGTTTACGTACAGTTTTTTTATTTGTTTCATGTATCATTTTACTGATCACACATCCTACTTTGTGTACAAGTGGTGTGCTAACCAGTTAAATACTGACTTTGTTTTGGAAATGCACAGGGACATTTCTCATTTTTACACCACTGCTGTTGCTGCTGCAATTTGAAAAACAATAACGACAACAACAAAAAAAGAGAGTTATTTTTCTGTTACTCTTTAAAACAGCACATTTTAATCAACATGCCACATTGCACAATTCAAGATTACATCTGTCAACACAATTAGCTCCTTTTTATTTAGAGCCAGCTGTAAACCACAGTAAATTAGTCATGGGCTAATGCAACCTTGATGCATGAGCACAGACAGAGTAGTTTCTTTATCACCAGCAGCGAGATACAAGTCTTTCAGGTCTATATTTTGTTTTTTTCAAGCTTCGATGACAACGTGCATGTGTGGTCTGATGCTTGGTGTTTTTTAAATAATCATGATATGTGGTTCAACATTTGCAAAAGCAAAATTTCCCAAGAGATAATAAAACGTCATCTGCAGAGGGTGTGAACGATGACCTAATACATAATAAAGGCGAGCTTCATACATATGTTAGTGTTTTCAGACATTAAAAATGATAACACAATAAAGAGAGTGATTTAGATTTTTCTCGGTGCAACCCATAAGGTGACACAACAACAGCACCCACCGTAGCTGCAGCAAACCCCCCTTCATTCTGTTTAATGGGGGTTTATGTCTTTTCTCACTGCTGGTGTTTGGGTAACACTTGGGAGTAACAGCCCCTCATGTCTGGAGCAACCACAGTAGATCCAGACACACCTTTAGACAAAAAAGGAGGGAAAAGCTCACAAAGAGCTGCAGCCAAGAGAAAGACAGACTTCATCCATCATGGCAGCTAAACAAACAGCAGCATGATGGCGGAACAGGGCAGGGCAGAGATGACCACTGTGGTGTAAGTAGAAGTGTGTGTGTGGTGACCACCAAGCCATACTGTATGTTTTAATGCATGTGTGTGTGTGTGGTCATCTGCTGTGAACAGGAATGATGCAGTAACGGTGTCTGCACGGCGAGAATGTAATGTTAAAAGCTGGATCATCCAGGATTCACTAAATGAAACCTGTGTCCGAAAAGAGTCCTAATAGGATCATCTGTTGTTGAAAATGAGAAATGCAGTTTTGCAGCATTAAAACACAAACAGGCAGGTACTGAAATAGTAGAGAAGACAACAAGGTTCATCCTTGATTTATGCCCATAGGATATTGACAAGGACGGAAACTGTCTTTCTTAAAAAAGCAGGAATCTACACACATTGTAACTACGATAGATATATGTACTGAACACCAACTTCACAACATGTGTAAACTCTGGTGTAAAACTAAACCTAAACTGAGGTCCGTTTATCCTCCCCAGAATTCATCGTCAATCGTCAAAGCAAGGCATCCACCATGACACACACACACACACACACACACACACACACACACACACACACACACACACACACACACACACACACACACACACACACACACACACACACACACACACACACACACACACTGGGGTTTAAGCGTTTGCAGAGTCTGAGGATCTCTGGTTCCCAGCGCCCGCTGGTCCATACGCAACGTCTGTTGTCAATAAATAAATCACCGATGAAGTCAGACTCCCGTATTTGCACAGTGATTAAAACTCACGAGCCGAGGCGCTTAAACGAACCTAAACAAAACAAACGGGTGCAAAGGTTTGACACACTCACACACACAGACACACACACACACTTGCTACAGATACACAAGAGTATGTGGACAGATGCTGAGCTAATCTCAGAAAACACATGTGAATGGGCATTTACCATAGGCACAGCTATTTTGAATATTAAAAAAATGGATAAAACCTGTTACTATTGATAAAAGGAGAAGCCATTGTCCAACTCAATAGTATAGATCAGTGATGTGTGCTAAATGGTAGTACATCAAATCAAAATGTTTATTATTTCTCACCATAATAATGATTTTTAACCATTTTGTAGAGGAAACAGTTTCTTCACCTGAGCCCCCTCTTTGCCATGGTGCTCTGGTGCCAATGACGGGGCCTGGTGCTCTCTATTAGCTCCTTTGCGCGTTAGGAATGTGCATTTATGAAAGTGCACTAGACCGTTGACATGGTCCTGTTTTTTATCTGAGGTCGGAGCAGATACGAGTCTTGACCAACCACGGTCAGAGTTAGCAGCAACCTGTGTAGCTGTTTCACCTGATTCATCAAAGCCAAATCTCAAGCAGCATGAAAAGTGCAACCGTCTGATATCCTGTAACATAACAGGACAGCAGCTGCCTCCCTGCTGTTGACGAGACACTTTGTATTTTTCTCCTCGGTTCTGATTTATGTGAAATTCCAACACCTGTGTGTAGGGGTTCGTTTCAGTTGGACGAGACGCTACAGTCTTCCCGGCAGCGGCCACATCAAGCCTGGGCTGAGAAGAGTCCACTCTCACAAAGCTCTTTTGAAGTCTTCAGAAAAATTATCTTATCGTATGACACGTTACATTATTGCTTATAGTAAAGAACTGCAACAGATCACTGGAAAAAGGTGCACTGCACTTTGAGTTTCTGCAGTTTTTATTTGAGTTTTATCAAGTTTTCATCCAAGACTTTTTCTAAGCTAATTAAACTTATTGCCTGAGAATTTGAAAAAAAAAAAAATCATTTCTATATCGAAGAACTGCTGCTAGAACCAGACTGCCACCTCCTCCGGAGACGCAATTCGATGAGAGGCGCGTCGACGGTGCAGATGGGAATATCGCACGGAGCTTTGAATAAACGTCCCTGGGTAAATAACTGACTGCACCTTCAAACCGCCCCAACCCACAAATCCCACTGACTTAATCTCCGCTCGCAGCCTCATCCAAGAGCACCGTCTCGCTAACTATCAGAGCGAAAATCAAATATTTTGTTTTGAGCTTCACTAATATCAGCGTTTTTTACTCCACTCCTAATGGCATTTTTATTGATCGGCTTCTAAATGGCGGGCCCCATATATTTGACGGCACTCATTTAAAGTAGAAGTGAGTAATAGCTGTCTGAGGGAAGGCCGTAAAGCTGTGTGTGTGTGTGTGTGTGTGTGTGTTTAATCGTGCTCTGTCGTTGTGGTATGGAAGGAAGGGAAGAGAGAAAGAAGAAAGAGAGGAAGGAGGAAGGGATGGAGTTTTTAATTTACTGAGCACAGGAGAGCAAAGGGGGGAGAGGGGGAGGAAGTGAGGGGGAGGTGGTGTAGGAGAAGGGTGAAGACTTTAGGAAAGGTGGGTGAAGGATAAGCAGTAAAAACACATTTTCCATACCTAACAAAATTTGTACTAAAGCATTTCTGCAAACGCAACCCGTTTCACCTCCACACACTCATACATCACCTCTCCGCCTTCGCAAACAAACCTCGTAGTCCCCCCCTTCCCCTCCCCTCTCTGTCCCCTCCTTCATCTCCCTCTCTCTCCCTCTCCATCCCTCCATCCCTCTCAGGTCATCAGCGAGCGAAACCACAACAAAGGGGGGCCGTTGCCGCGGTGACCTTGGCTGTGACATCATGTGGCGGCAGAAAGAAATGAAGCCATTAGGCCGAGGCAGTGCTTGCCCATAAATCAGACTGTTTCCAATAAGCTGCCTTAATGGTCATCCATCACCCCGCCAGCCAGGGCCCTCCGCGCCCAACCGCCTGGGGAACGGCCACAGGGACGCAAGGAGTGGAGGGGAGGAGGGGGAGGGGAGGAGGGGGGGTAATAATGGGGGAGAGAGAGAGAGAGAGGAGAAACAGCCCAAGTAAAAAACTGGGGGGAAAGAGAAAGGAGAGGAATAGAAGTGACAGAAGAGGGAGAAAGAGAGGGGAGGGTGAGGAACCAAGCAGAGATGGGGGAGAGAGTGAGGGGACAGAAATAAGGGGCTGAAAAGAGAGGGTTATAGATGGAGGAGAAGAAGGGGGGAGATGGGGGAGACAAGACAAGAGGTAGAGTGGAGGGAAGGAAGGTGGGGGGTCAAAATGGGGTAATGACAGGCTAAAGAGGGCAGTTGGAGAACAAAAAAAAAAGATGGAGGAGAGACAAAAGGAGAAGAGGAAAGGTGTCAGTGGAAGGAGAGAGTTTTAAAGAGAAATGGGAGGAGATTTGGAGAAGAGAAGGTGAGAGAGACGGAAGTGGATCGTATCAGCTGAGGTTAACAAGGGGGGGGGGGGGGGGAGGAGGTGGAGAAATAAAATAGCAGAGCAGTGAGACGGAAGAGAGAGAGAGAGAGAGAGAGAGAGAGAGAGAAAAAAAAACAGGATGAGGGTGATGATCCACACGAGTAAACAGAGAGAAACCTTTGATAATGAAGAGAGTGAGAGGAAAAGAGGAAGAAAGACACAGATTGTGTTACACAAACACTAAACAAGATGTGCTGATGCTTCATGGTCCCAAAGAGCCAGGTGAGGTGTGGAGATCATCACCTGCTGCATACTGGTTTTACTCTAAATCTTGAGCGCTGTGTGGATTTAATCAGTAACTGTTTAAAGGGATAGTTCAACATTTTGGCAAATTGGCCCATTGCCATAATCCCTATAGTTTTAGGAGTAGGTTTGTTACCTTTAATTGTCCCTGCAAGCTATTTTTAGAACGGCGGAGCAGAGCCGTGAGATTTCTTGGTTTCCCTCATCAAACTCATCAAATACACAATCCAACAACTCCAAAACGTTCTCGTGGACAAGTTGTGACCTGCACATTCACCACGCTATGAGATAATAACGGATCGTTACGAGACAAAGTTGTTTTAGAGGCAAATGCAGAGACTGCTTGCCAAAAAACTGCCCCCAACGGGAAGGCGCATCAGCAGTTTTGCAAGAATTTACCTCAAAAACAACTCTGTTTCGTAACGTTCTGTTATTATCTCATAGCGTGGTGAATGTGCAGATCACAACTTGTCCACCAGAGCGTTTTGGAGTTGTTGGATTGTGTTTTTGATGAGTTTGATGAGGGAAACCAAGAAATCCCATGAGCCTCCGTAGCGTAGCTCTGAGCAGCTCGCGGCTCTGCTCCGCCGCTCTAAAAATAGCTTGCACCGACAATTAAAGATAATGAACCTACTGCTAAAACTATAGGGATTATGGCAATGGGCCAATTTGACAAAATGTTGAACTATCCCTTTAAGTGAATTTCCTAAAATAGCCACTAGGCAGAAAAACACGTGGAGCCAAATGTCATCAAAGTTTTTAATTTACAATAATAAAAAAACACTTCTGTGGTGTAAAATGTGTCCAGTGAAACTCAGCACAAAACACCAGTGACAACTTTCCCAGTACAAAGTGATAATTGAATGACTTTTTCCACTTTCCCTTTGCATTTAATTTCTCCCGTACTCAGCCTCATTTGCTACTTATAACCATTTCTTTCCTGCGGGTGTAGTATTTTTTTTTTTTTTATTTCTCTTCGGTTCATGTCGCTACATATTCCATTCATTAACATCTTTATTTGTTCCAACCCATAGGCCTGGCAGCAGTTTAGAAATTGCAGCGTTTAAAACAGTTTCGCTAATATTCACTTGACAATCAAGACGGAAAATTACACACAAGTTAGAACAAAATACATAGAAGCCCACGGAGCGAACAGAAGTATATCACATGAAAACATCCTTGTGCTGTGGAAACATCGGTGTTTGCCAAACCCCAAACCCCTGGTAGCAAAACCATGGCTGCAGGAATTACTCCACACACTCCCAGTAGTCATGTCATCAGGAACCTGGTGTAACAGGCCCTGTCTGTAGCCCACACCACACCAGCCTCTTGCTGAAAGCTTCAATCTGACTTATGACGCCTGCAGTCTGCAATTGTGGTTGGGCATCCTTACTTTCTCTCACTGGGTTGTTGGTTTGTTTTCCTCCTCTTTTTTTAGCATCTTCTATCACAAGGTTTGTTCCTGATCCTCATCCTGTTCTGACTCAGTCTTGTTCTTTCTCATATTTTACCATTTTATTTCCCTCTTGCACAGCTCTCCCCACTCTCCCCCCCCCCCCCCCTTTCTCTCTCTCTCTCTCTCTGTGTCTCTGTGTGTATGTGTGTTGACCATATTCTCAAGGAAAACGAGAGCCCATTTTGGCCAAAATCAACTCACCCAGAAGTCACTTTACAACCCGTGCTCTTATGAGCCCTGTAAATGTAAGCTGAAAAATGATGTGTGTGGCGCGGCTCTCCTCTTAGGTTTCCCCAAGTACAGCAGCCAAATTGTTTTCGCTAGGCACTACGAGAGGCATTATCCATCATCTTGAATGAGCTCTGTAATTGGGATTATAGGAGCAAAAGTGCAAAAATTGACTTTGAGAGTGATAGCATTACAAGTGGGCCTTTCACATGAAATAAGAGGGAGAGTGTGCACTGTATGCTAGTGTTTTGGCACATGTTTGGTTAACGCTGTGCATATGTGTGTGTGTATGTGAGACAACTTCAAGCACCATGTCTTTGTATATACGTATATTAATGTGTATGTGTCTGAAAGTGTATGAATTTATGTCTGTATGTTTTCATATGGCGCGCACACACAGGCCCTCTGGATGTTTGTGTATTTATACAGTGTTGTGTCTGCATGTGCTGCACATTTACTTAATAGAAACGTGTGTATTTGTATTTCTGGCACACTTAAGGTTTAATAATCAGCGTTCGCCACCTGCTAACAATCTGCAAACGAATAAAAATATCACTTTCAAGAATTTTGATCTTGCTTTTTTTTCTCATATGTGCACACGAGAAGAAATGCTTTCCCTATTGGAAGCATTCGTACATTAGTGCAAGACTCTGACTCTGCTGCCTGCAATCACCCACTTTGATATCTGTATTGTTTGTTAACATGTAAAAATTCATTTTGTATTTTATTTATGATTTATGACGGCAACTTTGCAGCGGTTTTGCCACAAGTTTTGCCAACATTTCTGCAGAAACACTGTCTCCAACTACAGCAACTACAATCACTACATTTGCAATATGACATGACATTAATAAAGTGTATCACTGACTGCTGTTGCTTGTGTTACTAGGTAGCTAGCATGTAGCGTAGCTGAGGACCAACAAGTGCCTGCAGGAGATGTTTGTACAAATACAACTGTTATTAGCTCTGATATATTAGAGTTGATATTAGAGGCACCTGATCTTGCTGTAGCTTTAGTCTTCTGTTCTGTCATTGTTTTAGTCAAATCACATCTGATTTCTGTTAGTTTAAGTCTAGTTGTAGATAAAAACTAGAGATATGTCTAGTTTTTGTTAGTGAAATGATAATCTCAACAGTGTTCTTTGTTTAGCGAAGATCTAGACATATTGCAGACATTAATCTTCTAATTTTGTTGTTGTAACTTATTGTTTAGCGAGCTGTGTGTTCGTCTCATTCTGGATGAATTTAGTCTTTAGATTAGTGTCTTCAGAGAACAAGAAACGTCAAATAACACAACTTTACAGGTTGTTTCTTATTCACAGTTCTGCGACAGGTCAAACAGCGACAGCACATAAGCGATATCCAGTCATACTCTCCGTTACCAGAGGGGATTTTACATCTGCCAGTCAGAGGAGAGCGTTGTCAGTGGCTGTGGTATAAATACACGAGTAGGCTGTGTTTGTGTGTATGTGTATGTGTGTGTGTGGACACTGTGTTTACCTCTGTGTTTGTGTGTGTGTGTTTGACTATAAGTGATCTACTGTGGAGTGTGTGTACAGAGCAGACAGGCTGACAAACACCAGCTCAGCGGGTGCTATTTTATTCATGGTGGGTAATCCCTGCTCTGCACCTCCTTAATCTGCCGCCATGGAGTTTTTGTCCAGAGTTCAGCCCCCACTCCACCTCCACCTCCACCTCCTCCACTTCCTCTTCCTCTTCATTTCTAAACCCATGTCCATATTAGTTTTCCCCTCTGATCAATCACACTGAAAACTTCTCCACTGACATAAAACAGAGAAAAATAGCAAATGTGGAAAAATATAGGAAGCTGGAGCCAGCAAATGTTTGGCAAATCTAACAATTAATCGGTTATCAATCTCTCTGTTAAACGATTTTCTGTTGCTCCCCATCAATTTTTCAACTGACTTTTTCGTCTAGTATCAGCGTGAATAATAATGATTTGCAGGAAAGACAGATTGTCAATGTGACGCCTGAATTCAGTCAAATCTGGAAGAAACAAACTTTTACTGAAGTGTGTTCAAAACAAGCAAAGAAACTCGACTAAAACAGATGTGATTTCTTTAGTTAATGTGCACACGTCTTTTCCACATTGGTGTCGGTTTATATTAGTACTGGATGTGGCTTCCGTGGTAAAACACATTTGAACGGTTCTCCAAAACTATCAGATGTGGCGAGCACCTTAGAAAAGAGCAGTAAAGCTCGAGGCCTGCGCTGTTGGCTTTTTATTCTGCCTCTTTTGCTCTCAACCACACTTTTTTCCTTTCTCTCATCTCTCTAGGCACCAGTCTTCAGTTATTATCCCCCCGCACATACACACACACATAGACACACACACACACACACACTGGGGACCTCGGTGGCCCTTCTCAGCTGGTACAGAGCCCCATATGCTCTAACTCCTGTTGTTATTGTTGTTGTTTGGCTCCCCGGCTCATTTGACGTGTGGACCCATGACAGTGTCCAGGACCCCTTCCAAGTCCTGCCTGGTGCCTTTTTGTGTGTGTGTATATGTATGTGTGCGTGCATGTATATGTGTGTACATCAATTTCTTGTGTATACAGTACAATGGAATGAGGCTGTATCTAATTGCATGTGTTTGTGTTTTTGTGTGTTTCTCGGCTCAGTGTGAAGGCGCGTGTGTGTTTGTATAGGTTTATGCATGTATATGAGTGGCCACTTGTTCATCATTAGTACTGTAAATTAAGCCGTTAGTGTGCCTGTGCTGTTGAACTTGTGTTTTTCTGAGGGCCATCATGGTGAGGAGGACATTTTTGGGAGATGAAGATATTTTTGGTCGTCACCTCTTCAAACGAATGTTTGAGGGTTAAGCCGTGGTTTTTAGGGTCAACGCTGGAATTAGGTCTAAGTTAAGTTTAGCATTAGATAATGCGATGTGTCACTGTGTGTGTGTGTGAGAAATAAACTTGTACTAAAAGTATTCACCGCGTAACCCAGTGTGGATGGGAAGCCACCCACGTTGCCACCCGTCTTCTACATACACACATACAGGCACATAGAGTAAGAGGCAGTATTTTAAATAACTGTATTAAGTGTAAGTTTAGATTTTCGTCTTTTGTATTAGTAATTCATTTTGCAGTGATATTCTTCATACATTTGATTTATGGTGATAGTGTAAACCCTACAGGCTTGTTAGAAGGATATAACAAATGCTAAATAAAGAACGGTATTTTTTAAAGGCATGCAAAGCTTATCTTGCTGACCTCTGTTAGTGTGTATACGTTGGGTTTTTACTTATGAGGCTACACAGGAATATGGCACGAAGAGACATACTGTAAAGAAGCTAAAGGGTGATGACAAAACTTGACCTCACAAATAATTTGTGCTACTGTTTGGAGTCCTCCCGCATGTAAACACAGCGAGGTGAGTCTGCACAGGCTTACATGTGAGTTTTGGCCATCTGTCCACCGAGCACGCCGCCCACATTGCCTCTCCACATTCTGATGAGCTACAAGGACACATTATCTCCACTTAGCCTTTCGCGACTTGGCAACTGCAAGAACCATAACAACCAGTCTTTATGAAAACCCACTTTGAGCCACAGCTCTTATTGCCTTTGGAACATGAGGCAACACACTCAGGGCTTTCCAGACCTTCCTCCCCTTCCTGGTTGTGCCGAGCTGCACCCTTTCCAAGACCTCCTCCTCTAAAAAAGTCTTTGGTTTTCATTGCTGTAGAAATGTATTCAGGGAGACATTTATCAGTGAGCTGCCTGCCACCGGAGACCGCATTGGCGGCCATTTTACTGGCCTAGTCAGGGAAAACAGGAAAAGGGAACTTCACTGTAACAGAATGACATTTACATGTATATTTACATTTACTCACAGCTGTTGCCGAATGGAAGCAACCCCATGCGACTGAGTGGGAAGACGAGAAAGGTCACAGCCTGCTGCACGTGCTATGAGTTTATTAGCTTAGCTTTAGTGTTAGCATCATGCACAGTGGGGCATGGATTCAGCTTTTTGAGTTCTGTTTTGGAAATGAGAAAATATTTCACTGGCTCTGATCACTCTCCCTTGGAATAAAAAATAGTGGCATTACATCATTACACACAATTTAAATATATTTATCTGCACATATTTTAATGATTATTGGAGTCAGTGCAGTTTTTTGGAGCATACAGATCCGTGCTTGGTGAACTGATCTGATTTTGGCTTTTCAGAACGAAATTTTTTTAGGCTGATATATCCAAGGTTGTTTTTTTCGGTGGATATCCAAATAAGATGAAAAAAAAAATCTGTTTTTGTAAAATATTAATATAATCATGAGGCAGAGTCGATGGGGCAGCCAGGGTGTTCAGCAAATCTTCTCTTTAACACACTCTTGTGAATTTAAGATAAAAAAATAATATATGTGGGAATGTACGGCACAGATTGAGATGCTTTCTTCTCTTGTGCTGGTGTGAGATTTTCTCGTTTTGCAGCTTCTCTCCTCTTATCAAATGACGTATTTGTGAAAGATGCAAACATTCAGCGGCGGCCTCGAAAGACTAAAGTGACATTTCATAGTTCTTTTCCTCGATATTGGAGCCATGAAAACTGACTGTTGAGTGAAAGGAATGCAAAACGCCTGCTGTGTTTAAGTCTGAGATGTGATGCTCATTTCCCTCATTTAATGTGTTAGTTACATAATTACTTCTTTCCTACAAAGAACTGCAGCTGTGATAATTCCCTGTTAATTACATTAGCTAACACTTTTTTTTTTTTACATTTAAATAATTCACCCAAATACATATCTCATCTCCAGAGATGCACATGGCAATGATTCAATTACTGAGTAGAGATGATGAATTTAAAAAAAGAAAAAAATACTAGTGGATAATTCTCTTGCTTCACCTTTTCGGATGCACACTGCACTTTCCGCTTTATTTCCTCTTCTCATTGAAAGTCATTGTCTCTGGTCACTAGAGGTTGGAGATGGGTTTTATTCACTCTAATCCTGAGCTTTTAATGTTCATACGCCTGCACACTGCTCCCAACAATGGTCACTGTCAATATCTCAGCAGAAAAACTCCTGACAAAATGATAAATGATGACTTCCTATTCACACACCCACATGTGCATGCACATAAATCCCATACACACAAACACACGTCGGCTTTTACATCCAAACACATATGCATATAAAGCACACCTCCACCAGGTTCCCTTCAAAATTATGCTTGGCCGAGTGCAGACGCTGGCCTTGGAAACCACAGCCATCACCGCCTCTCCCTCCCACCGCCACCTCCAAACTCCCCTTCATGTCCCTCTCAGGAGCCAAAATGGCGTCCATAAATCAAGGAGCTAGATGTAATCTGCAGTGTCCAGAATGCAAGGGGCGAGGCTGCAGAGCATAATGCGACTGGTTCTCCATTGTCATTCAGACGCAGGCAGCAGCACAGAGAGCCTTGCCTGCACCTGATAAGAGTCCGCTCCGAGTGAGCCATAAATCACACAGAGTGCCAACGGTTTCTGCACCGATTTCACACACAGAAGGAGAAACGGAGTGTGTGAGAGGCAGAGAGAGAGAGAGCGAGAGAGGGGAGGAATCAAGCACAATGTGTGGGAGAAGGTGGTTTAGAATATGAGAAGTAGATGGGCAAAGATGAGGATGAAAATATGAACATAAAGAAGAAAGAGAGGAGAGAGGGAAACAGAATGCCAAGAATGAAAGAGATGACTGTGGAAATGTGGGGTGTATGAGGGTAGATAGAAGCAGGGAGGGAAGCGGGGAAGGGGGGACAGAGGGAGGGGAGGAGGAGGGGGGGATGATAGATCTGCAATTTACTCCCCTATCTCATCTGGCAAGAAGTTTCTCCACACAAAAGACCTGACCTTCAGGAAATAAACACCTCGCTCTCCCAGAGAGCTCGGCTGAGGTCTGCGCTGCATGTCAATGCCATCACCGGGTCTCAGGACAGAACTAAAACGCATTCCCACAGTTTTCAGAAAATAAACTCATCTATTCAAAATAGTCAACGAAAAATATAGTCAAAACAGGTTTCCTCTATTTCACTAGGTTTTAGACTGATATTTTAGTTCAGTTATTTTAATCAGGTTGTCCTGGTGTTGAAGATTCACATCCTGATCACAAACCAACAAGTTTTCCAGATTAAATGACTAAATACACTCCAACCTGGTGTAGAGCTGCAGTAAACAACTGATAAAGATACATTTGGTACATTTGGCTCTTTTCTTGTGTCCAGTGTGTAAAACTGGGACTTCTGGAAGCTGCATCTGTCAACTGTTATATACTGTAATCTGGACCGGTGAAAAAACTGAGGCCTCTGGAGCAGTGAAAGCGAAATACAAGCGTTATTGTTGTCTTTGCAGCTGTTGTTAAGGTAAATTCTGCATTTTAACACTGCAGCTGCAGCGAGTGAGCATCCTGATCGTGAACCAGTTCCTCCCCAACAAATCCACCTTTCATGAACAATCGTAAAACCAACTCTCTCTCCTGAAACCCTGGAGGCAAGTCAGAGCCAAACACTCAGCTGAGAGCCATCTTTCCTCCTGCTCTTCCATCTCAACAAGAGATTTAAGTCTTTGTGCCTCGTCCTAATCACTCTACCCCCATCGCTCCACCTCGAGTGGCAGCTCTCACTCTCACCGTAGCCTCTATTCAATCATCCCCTTATTCCTTATTCATATGCTAAACCCCTATAGCAGAGGCCCTTTGGCCAAGCGCACTGTGAGATAGATGTTAACATGTGTAATCCCCCATTAACGCATACGAGACAACGTATCCTCCGCGGACGCCCACTCTCCCCCTGGGATTAGCCCTCTGAGAGTCGAGGGGCTGATGGGTAATGGTTCAGAGAAGCTCCCCTCGGTTTCAAAAGGCATCCTCCCTCCCGCCCCCTTCCCCTCCACGCCTGGAGTTTGAGTTGAGATCACGGAGGGTAAGTGTGTTTGTCTAAAGGATTTAACCGATTGCGAGGAGCGTTGGAATTCATAAGACTCTCATTTATTTCTATGCAAAGCCCTAAAGGGGCTGTTTAGATTTGTGCTGTGACAACAAAAAAGCAGCCGTTAAACGCCACAGGTTATAGAGAGCAGTTAATGCAGCTGCTCTTTTTGCAGGTAGCAAATGTGACTCATGCTGCCAAAGCTCGACAGTGGATGTGAAACATGTGTGTTACATTTGTGTCACCTACTTGAAATTTAACTGCTCTCGCTAAATAATAAAGTGAAAACTGCACAAGTTTAAAAACTGTACAGCACTTAATGACTGTAACTTCATGGGAGTGGCACAGTGCTGGTTAATGACTGTTTCTCCAATAGGTTTCTGGATGCAATTTTGCAGTGCATTTATTCCTCATGAGGAAAAACCAGGATGAAAGCAGATCATATTAATATTGAAAGGGAACGATGTGAAAAATAACAATAAATTAATACCATCAGCTCCATATTATGGACTCAACCCGACTACAAAACTACAACTTAACTGCAGCAGGAAATGCGTTTTGCAGGAAATGAGATTGTGACCAGTTAAGATTGCGATCAAAGTAATGAGGATATGTTGTTTGCATATTTGGCAATGTGCACAAAGATACACACTAATTGCCTAATTATGCAAACTTCGTGTGACAGTTGGGTGGTGTGGTCACCTGATGTCCCGCCCCACCAACCACCTTCAAGGCTGCACTGCTGCTGTGTTGTCCCTACACATAATCCAGCCAATGAGATTCCTGCTAAACAAACAGTATGTGCTGTTTACATTTGTTTGTTAATGTAATGCATGAGGGACAGGTTGATGGACTATATGGACAACATGTCTTCTTCAATCAATGATACAGCAGCTCTAAACCAAACCAGAGACATTTTGCAGGTGTCTCAGTGCAGTATAAAGGGTTAGGGTCACATTGAAAAAGACTTCGGTCGAAACGTCTGTCCTGCCTGCCTGTCCTACAATAAAAAGTTAAAAGGAGCTGATTGGAGGGTGCTGGTTTTCTCTTCTCTTCTTGTTTGCCTTGGCCGTGCACCTCCACATGAGAGTTTTTTTCTCCTTTTTTGAGATTCAGGGTGAGTGCTCACTACCTCCGTTCTGAATTCAGTGCAGTATAAACCCAGTAGAGCTCTGAGATCCACTGACTCAGGTCAGATAGTGGAGCACAGAGTTCAAACTAGACATGGTGAAGCAGCATTTAGCTATAACAGCTAAATGCAGCAAATAAGCTGCACACAACTGGAACAAACTACTAACCCCAACTGTAAGCACTTTTAAATCCAGGTTTAAAACATTTCTCTTTTCATCTGCTTATAGTTGAGCTCTTTTAAGAACTATAAACTTTATCTATTTTCTTTTATTCTACTTTTTTGTTCTTCTTTGCTCCTGCTTTTAACTTTTTTTAATTGTTTGTTTTAATGCTGTTTTATGCTGTTCTTTTCAAATCTTTTGTCTTTATGTAAAGCACATTTAGTTGCCTTGGTATGAAATGCGCTATATAAATAGATGCCTTGCCTTGCCTTGCCTTACAGGTATCAAGTCAACAACCCACATATATTTTCAAGGTGATGATAACTGTTATATCGATAAAAAAATATTCAGGTTCCTAATACATTAAACCCTCTTCAAATGAAATAAAATAACCAAGCGCATTTAAGATCCAAAATTGGGTCATTGGCAACACAAACGTTGTGTACTGAATTAGAGATGCCGTCACATGACATCAGAAAAGTAGTGGTGTCCAAAAACCTGTTAATTGCCGTTGCCCTTTCACTGCGAGCCAAGTTCTTCACACATGAAAGAGTGCACATCATCCACACTGAGGAAGAGCTCGGCTCGAGCAGCAGTTACATCACGTCTGTGGAGTGAGACGCAGTTTTAGGTTGGCCTGTCTGCGCATGGGACCTGCAAGCATGCTTCATTGGGTTTCACATTATGTACCCTAATCCGGCCAGAGACTATCAAAGGAAACATTAGATGGAAGACCTTGAATAGTTTTGCGACATTGTAGTGCGCTCCTCCTCTTGGATTGCTTTCAAAGCAGAGGCATGCCTGTTTCTGAGAGGAGGTGCTGATTTTCTGGCTGTTGGGTCGCCTTTGTCCTGCCAAGAGGAACCGGATTGTCTGAAGAATTTCTCATGCTGAAGAAAGTTTTTATATATATGTGTGCATACATATATATTTTAATGATTTGTGTGAATTTTGTGAATTCCTCTGACGGTTTTGGGTATTTTGTCTGTAAAAGCAACATTTAAAAAATTGTTACGACTAAATATGATACGCAGAGGGGAACGGTAAGGATTTGACATAGTAGAGTAGTTTTGGTTTGGATAAGTTAAGATGAGAAATTATCCGTTAAAATCCTCTAATAAACCTAGACAGATTTATCAAAAGTGGTAGAAAAGCATTTGAAACCCTCGAGGTTTTTGTGGTGGAACCGCCCCTAAATGCTCCCAAATCCGTTCAAAATGACATCAACAAAAATATGAAAGTCTGAGGGTGTTGCTCCCTCAAACTGCCAAATTCCTTTCCTCCCTCCTTTTATACCTCCCTTACTCTCTCTGGAAATGTGAAATTAGCTGAAACATGAGGACAATTACAAGAAGGCCTAGCATAAAGACTGGGGGACTGGGAAAATAAACTGATCACAGACCCCTGAACAAATCTGGTTTACTTTACAAAGCCTCCTCTGAACTCCTGCCAACATTTCCCCCGTCTAGATAATTCCTCCCTGAGCAGTTTCATGTTTACACCTTCAAAATCGCTGGATGATCAAGAGGAAAGAGACTCCGATGCATTCTGTGCCTTTGTTCTGCCAGAGGACGCTCGGCTGAGCATCACACCTCAAAAGTAACATTAGAAATATCTAATTGGGTAAAAGTATGCAGGTCATCCTTTTGAAGTTTTTTTTTCTTTTTGTGGTTTTTGCACTGCCTCCCGTTTACAGTAAATCTGTGGGAAAAAAACAACCAGTAAGCAATCTTCTCTGGTGTCTCTCATTTATGTCTGGGTTCAGGTTTTTCTTTTTCTTTTTTTTCAGCAGCGGAGACCGTTGAGGCGTTTTATAGCTTTTCTCATTACTGCATTTTCCAAACAGTGTTGGAGAGGCAGTGGTGCATGGTTGAATCGTTCCAGGCTACTGGGGATAACGGCACTGCACTGCTCTAAGGGGTCCTACAAGGGACATCAGAGGACTGCCATGTCAGAATGTAAACCAGCTCTTACAACGTACTGAGGACTGGAAAAGAAAGAATAAAGAGCGGCAGATGAAAGCTTTATTTAGTAAAACAGAAGCTGGGGAAAGCAACTCAGGTCTGGTCTTAATCTGTTAAATGCAGGTCTCCGTGAAGACCCAATCTGTGCCATGTGACTGACTTTACAAAGCACAAGGTTCAAATATTGTGACTTACAGAGCTTTTTCAGGGCACGGTTGAAAGCAGCAGGTATATATGAGCTGAGAGACGAGTAATATGTGCTTATAAAATTACTGCTCAATTAATCAAACACTTTAAGATCAGGATATTTCAATATTTACTGACCCAAGTGTCACAAATTTGTCATCAGGATACTAAAACGACGCCCACCTGTTCTTACATTTATAGCAAAAGCACCATACCTGAATAACCATGTGTTCACAAACATTAATATCAAGATATAACTGTCAAACTGCAGATATTCCTGCTCCCAAGAGGATCCACCTTTTCCATTTTTACAGCTTCCTTGCTCGCCTCATCTTCAAAATGAATTTCTCAGAACACATAATTTGCTTGCACCTACCAGTTATGTTCACATGCAAAAACAAATGCTTTCAAAGTTCATACACTTTTTGAAACGCCTGGAAATGAAGTAGCAAAGATAAAAAAAAAAATTACCAAAATATTTTCTTTCTGACGATCCAAAACGATAAATCCTCAAATTATTACACAAAGAAAAGAAAGAGGAAGACAGCCCGACCATCGTGACGCCTCTCCTTGTTTTGTTATTAAATATTATCTTAAAAAAAGAGCAAAAAGATGTTAATTTATTTGGCACCCTCACTATTATTATTATTGTGCTGTCTTTGAAGCAAACTTTTGTGAGGTCATAATGTTGTCTTTGGCTTCTCCCACAAGTCTGGTAATGGAACATGAATGACCTGCGGACACATGGTGCTTTGAGGTGTGCAGGTCGGGGTGGCAGCATATGGCTCCGGTGCATGGCAGTCGTGCACAAAAACCTACAGTGTATGCCATATGTGAGTGTATTTTGTATGCGCAGTGTATACAGCCTCAGAGCTTAATGGCCATAACAATTATACATACCTCCTCTGATCTTGTATCACAGAAGATTGGTTTCACTCCAGCATGATTCAATCAGTTGCAGCGTGTCTGCCGTCTCTGGAAAGATAAATTACGCCATTACTGCTCTGAACTGGAGCTCTGTGCGCTTAGAAAACAATATAGCTACACTGGGCTTTAAAGGAAATGTCACTAATTACCCCCTTTTTGTTTAGGATAATATTGTTAAGTCATTCATCATTGCTCAGTGTGCCACTGCTGCTGAAGGATTAGGAATAGCCACATTCTGCTGGAGGTCTATCCAGTGTTATTTTGGTCTTAAATTCCTTAAACTGCAGTTTTATTCCACAGTTAGATGAGTTGCACTAAAAATACTCAAAGAGGTGCAGCCCATTATACAACATTGAGCGTTTAACCTACATTTTCTTTCAACACCAACATTTTACAAGCAGTTGTTCAGTCGCTTATTCCTTCACATCCAGGTTCAGCGTCAAAGGCAGATAACATGTTATTTTGTCATGGCTGCGTGGGATTTTATAATGACCATTACAACTTAACAGTGCAGCTCCACTGAACTCATTCATAAACACCAGATTTTTCAAATCACTTTACTACTTTTCTTTATTACTGTAAAACCTGTACTGCAACATTTTACTTCCCCTCGGTGGCTATAGAAAACTCCCCTGACCAGCTCTGTGTGTGTGTGTATGTATGTGTGTGTGTATGTGTGTGTTTTTTTTTTTTTTTTCACACTCCTACTCATTTCATTTTGATGCTAGCGTGTGATGGCGGCACAGCATGGCAGCGCTCACATTTCCAATAAGGTTGGCACAATGTGGCTCTGGACTATTAATATCCCAGAATGCCATGGCCACAGTGGTGGCATCTGTCTTCTTGGGCCTCCCTCTTTCCTCCACCTCTCTCCCCCCTCTCTCCTTCTCTTTCTCTCTCTCTCCCCCACTGCCGCCTGTCTCATCCTCCTCACCTCTCCTCATCCCCCTCTCGTCTCCTCTCTTCCTCCTTCTCCATCCCGCTCAGATGGGCTGTGCAGTCTTGCAGTACGACACACAGCTTGGTGAAAGGCAGTTGAGCGGTTGCCAGCAGCCACATGCTGCTCCGGCTATTTCCATCTCTGAAGAGTAAATGAGCAGAAATTGCAGAATACGTGTTAACTTCCTTGAAAGTCAGGGCAGCTGGGAACCTTTAAATTTAAAACTCTAAAAAATCTTTAACAGAAGGAACAAGGCCAAAATGTCACCCCGTGTCACAGAGGAATATTTGTGTCAGCTGAATGTATTAATTTAAGACTCATAAATCTGCAGGATATTTGTTTTAATTTTGCACGTGTGTCCATCTTCTCATATGCCCCCAGTTCTCCACTTCTATTTTTTGTTTGTATCCATGAAACCCTCATTGTCTTATACAGTATCAGCTTTATGGAGGAGCAGAATGGACATTTATTTATGAGTGAATGTTGCACATTAGAGCTGTAATATCAAATCTGGAATACATTGGCTTTCACATCAAACAAATATTCCTTTACAAAGGCCATCAACACCAGCGTTTTATGTCCGAGCCAGCACTTCACTCTAATGCTATCTTAGGACTCGGTTTGCATTTATTATGAGAAACATTTTGGACAACTGTCCGGCTGCTCGTGGTGCTCGCGTTTCATTAGTTTCACTTGCGCTTTAATTGATCTTTATTTCCCTTGATTATGATCATAATTAAACACCAGAAAGCTGTTCGAGCTACCAGCCATCTGCCAGGTTGGATGATGGGCACCATCATTGTGGGTATATGGGTACAAGGCCACCATGGTGCACTCTGCCAAGACCTACACCTTAAACTGCCCCTTTGAATGTGTTAACATAAGGTCAGCTGGATTTGTGCTGCTCATGATAACAGCAGTGTGAAATGTACCTAAAGATGAACAAATCCCATTCTGAGAGTCAACCTTTATCAAAAATATAACATACACTGGATATGGCTCATTATTCAAACATCATTTTAACATTATTTTAAACCATCTTTACCAGAAGATTATTCCCTGTGCTCCTAAGTGCTGCCTGCTTATCTGATTACTGCAGTTAGCTTTAAAGGCCTTGCAACATGGACTTAAGCATATTTAAGTAAAAATCCCCCAAACGCAACTTCACCACTGAGGAGAATTAGTGCCATCAACTCTTGACCTTCTTAATTGAATAAGTTGAGGTAGTCAGGGCCCAAGGTTAGGTGAGCCTAATTTCAAGTATGGGGCCGCACTGCCGACATATGGCTTGCATAGAGTTGATTGGGTTGACTCTACCCCCCTGAAAGCATAAACAACCTATCCCAGCTGATAACTTTGCGAGATTTCTCTGCAAATGGAGATGAATATGGAAAAGGCGCCGATAAGCCGAGGTCATGTGACCGGCACAAACAGGAATGCGAAAAACTGTACGGCCGGCAGCAGAAACCCCCCCCCAACGGCTGATGAAAAAGGCTTAGTTGTGGATCAAAGATATCAATAGTCATCCAGTCAAAAGGCCACATTCTCATGATGAAAAAAGACGCCATTAAAAACATCTACTTTACATTTTGATTTTCTTCGGATTATGTCCTCGCATTAGATTTATACTCATTCCGATTTTTATTGTCCGGGCTCCACACAGCTCAAATCGAGTTATGAACTTAATCAATCCGTGCTCTCCTGCATTGACTGTTTTATGATTGGCCGAGGTCACCAGGTTTTATTGACCCGATAACCTCAGATGAAAATGGTCGTGTGTATTTGACTAGGTAGCGGGAGAAATGGGCAGAGCAGAAATATAGAGCCGCACCAATCCGTCTCCTCACGGTTGCGTCTACTAGTTAAACGCATCATAAATGAGAGCTGACGTGGACTAATTTCTTCCGGTGCGTTCCCTGATCCCCTTCGCTATAGACGGCGAAGAGCACTCCATAAAGACAATCATATAGGATAGCTGGTGTGTAAATCTGGGGATGGGGGCGAGGAGGAGGCAGACCCCTGCGTGAAGAAGAGTGATGGATGAGGTGGGAATCCTGCCCTTTCTATCCTTCTTACTCCCAATCTCTGCGGCCCATTCCATCTACTTCCACTGGGATGCTGGGAGACGTGCGCGCATTCCTGACCTCCATAAGGAAACACGGCGCTGTTGCTACAGCTGCATGCTGAGCGGGCCGTCACCCTCGGGGAGCAAGGCTCGGGACTCTGACTGCAGCAGGTCCGGGCCAACAGGTCGTTGAGCAGCCACTTCATTTAGTGAAGGTGAAGATGTGGAGGACAGGAAAAGTTACAGCGCCTGCAAGTTACAAATTAGTAAATGGAGAGAAACCGACATTAATTACTACAGAAGCAGATTTTGGATAAAGATTGATTGAGAAGCACAAACTAAAAAGCTGGAAAGACTTTTGTATAATTACACTAGAATTAAAAAAAAAACAGAACAAATTTAACTTTAATTTAACTGATTTGAGAATTAAATATGCTTGAAATTACGACGGCTTCTTTCTAAACTCTACTTCAATTATCTCACATGTAAAGTTTACTCGTCACAAAGAGGATGATTCAGACTGTTTCTTTAAGAGAAAGCTGCATTAGAAACCAGAGGTGTGGGGTTTGAGGAGGCAGCAGGTCCAATGAAAGATGCAGTGTTTTCTGAACTTGACTCATACTAGAAGGGAGATGGGGCTACAAATCAGGTCTGCAAGAAATTTTGATCGTTAATGTATTAATTTGTGTCTTAAAATCCTCCCCAAATTTTATGAAAGTACAATACGGGATCACTGAAGTGAACCTTTAAATAAAATATTCATCCTGATCGCATAAAACCTGAAACTCTGTGCATCTTCAGTCATAATCTCAGGCTGCTTCAGTTGGTGTAACTAAAATCTTCAGCCAATAAAATTATTAAAATTTTCCTTTCTGCTTGTCTCATCAATCAAAAGTGCATTTCTCCACATGGCCTGAATGAAACATTGGAACACATTTTATATTTGTCCCTCATTGTTTATGTCACAGCAACATATAATCACATTCAAGACAAAAAGACACTAATTCATGGGGCTTATAAACTACTGATGCAGTAGTTGTTTAGTGTTCGCACTAAAAAAATATGAACAATGCATGAGGACAGTGAACCCATCATATAGTTTTCTGCTGCACTGCTGCAGCCGCTGCTCCGGCCCCTTCAGCATTAACGCATATGGCTTTCCTTAGATCATTACTTCCATTAAGTCATTAAGCCTCGGCCTAAGCGAAGCCTGTTAGTTCGTCACATTAAAGAGTTAACACCTTCCGTCTCCACAACCCGATGGGCTGACACGTCTGCCGTGGCAACTGACACATCGCTCCATCCCCATAATTAGGAAAATTGCTCTTAACAGGTCCACCGTTTAGTAATGGTCTCATTTCTTCCATCCTTGCTCCGACGAGAGCAAACTGCACAAAGATGTCCCCATTAACTCTTTGCACCGAGGCTAAACCCCTCCTGTGTCCATTCAACATGGTCTGATCCGTCACTGGACTCCACACACACACACACACACACTCGCAGACACACATCTTTCTAATGGTCTTAATGAGCGAACCCATGGCCTGTTCCCCTACAGATCTTTAACATATTTTTGGAGACCTTTGATCGAACAGCTATCATTTTAGACTTTCAGTGGAGAAGGAGAAGGAGGGGGAGGAGAAGGGGGAAGAGGGGGGGGGGGTTAAGGCTATATGTGCGGAGGGGAGAGGGCAATTTGGGAAGAATGAAGGATGGTGAGACGATTCGGCAGAGAATAACATGCCAAGCTTTCATCTTGCCGCCCCTCCGCCCGTCCCCTCCTCGCCTTCCAACAAGCACCCAGTCCTCTTCCCTTCATCTCACCCCACCATCCCTTCACCACCACCACACTCCCCCCCTCCCCTCCCCTCCCGCCCCCCACCACCCTGCTTCTCTGACCAAATTAAATTGAAACCAGATGGAGCAGGGCCTGGACTGTGCGTTGTGTCAGATTGTCATGGCGCATTAACCATGATTTCACATTGAGACGGTCTGCCTGGCCAGCGCGAGAAAAAAAAAAAAAAAAAAAAAAAAAAAGAAGAGAGAGGGAGAGACAGAGAGAGAAAGAGAGAGATGAGAGACAGACAGAGTGAGGAAGACAGACAGATAGAGACGGAAGGGGAGAGTGGCTTGGAAGGAAAATGGAAGAGGAGAGAGAGGGAAAGAGAGAGAGGGAGGGAGAGAGGACTGATGAATATGGTCCTGCTGCCAACAGATCAATCCCACTGATCGCACAGCTGGCACGGGCTGATGATATGAACGCCATATGACACGGAGACAGGGCTGCATCAGGGAGGCTCAGGATGGTGCCATACCTTTACAGATAGGATTTAACACCCTACATAAATCTGAATCCAAATCCAATAATCATTTCATTAACATCTGCAACACGGCCCCTGAAAGTTACATCGCCTTCGGATTCAAGTTTTTTGTTTTCCTTTCACTTCGTCACAGTCTGTCACCTCTCGCTGTGTCTTTAATTTGGGCCAAAACGGTGATTTTAAATCAAACATACTGTATAACAGTGCGTACAGTGTGAACATCAGAGGGAAAACCAGGACACGAGCTTATAAGAATATTGAAACAGACATTAAAATGTTAAATAATTTCGTTTTTCACCTTTTCTTCCCTTATATGTACAGGACCTGCACAGTGCTTCATATGAATGAATCATTGTTGACCGAAACGCCATGAAGGACTCATTAGGAAACAATAAATGTGTATTAAATTTAGCACAGCACTGCAATCTGAGCCCAGACTTATCTTAAAATCTCTACAGAAAAAAACAAGCCTTTAAAAGGCAAATAAAGCTTTGTTTTAAACTGCACCACAACTCAATGGGTTGTTATAATAGATATAATAAAGCGGATGTGATCAACCCTTAAAGGAAATTTTTAAATTTTAAGTTTAAGTAACTCTAATGAAGGCCCCCTATAGAATGAAAGCTTGTCTATTAAAATACTGAAACTTGCATTATCCAAGTGTGCAGATACTCTCCTTTTTTTTTTTTTTTTACACTTTTTGTGGTTTTCTGGCTCCTTGGTGTACACTGGTGGCCAGTGCAGTGATTTACTTCAATATTTTACGTTTTAAAATGCAAAAATGTGGAGGTACACAGATGATCAAATAGGATGCTCTGGTTTTAAGTCCTCTTTATGGGTCAAGATCGATCCAACACTTTCCAAAATGCAAAGTAGCATAAATATCTCCTTGTGTTGGACTCTGATGACATCGTGACATCTACAACTCAAAAGAGACCGTCCACAACTCATATTCTAAGTAGACACATACTGTACGACAAACATCTCCCACAACTTCTTTAAACTTCAGGTTACATTTTGCTCCAACTTTGTCCAACTGCCACATGAGCATAACACGGTGAACCACAGTGAAACATTTATCTTCCGCTCGCCACCCAAGGATCAACGCTGCACTTAACCTCTCTGGAGATGGAATTACAAGTTTGACTTCAACCAGCAATATCATCTCATTGCAGGTGTCATTACCCCAGCTTATAATTGACAGAAGCATTAACATGTCATTAACACATAAGCTTAGACTTATATTTGAACCTTTTAATGAGGCCATCATTCAACATTAATAGATTAGTTATCATGGGTAATGACTGAGGTGTCTTTGCCTGTCCCCACAGGTCGGTGTAAGGAAAACTCAGCATAATGTTTTTTGTGGGGGGGTGGGATGGTGGTGGTGGGGGCTCCCTCAGGAAATGAGAGGGGAGGTCGTTCAGGGCAAAACCTTGGGAGACAAGAGTGGGTACTGTCATCCATGCAGAGGTCTTGAGGTGAGGGAGATAATGGATGAGAAAGACCATTCCTGTTGCCAGCGGGTTTAAAGGAGGTTTCATCTAAAAAGTCGGACTGTGACTGAAAGTTTTGTCCTCGCGCCGTTCACGACTTAATCCAACGTGACACCTGCTCCGACAAAACTGTTGTTGGCAATGCATGATGGTTCGACCAGCTGGAAATTATTCTAAACCAACCTCGAGTCCCTTTACTTACTAAACAGTGGCCATTTTAAATTTAATCCACACTTGGGAGAGAAAGCTCTGCCCAAAAATTGGCTTTTAGTTATTATGGAAAAACAAACAAAATCAAGCTGTTGTAGTGTCTTGAGGTCATTATTTTAAAAAGTGTGAAGAGCATCTGAAGCTGTTGTGTTCAAATGTTGAATAAACACTAGTTTGAATATTTCAAACCTCCCGAGTTTCCCCTCACTCAGTTTAAATTTCAAAATGGCCACCATGGGAATAAAGGAAATATCAAAGCAATGCTGCAGACACTTTTGGAAACAGTTTGAATAATTAGTAGCAGGTTTTATTTTTTTGAAAAGAATTTTCTCATGAAACCCTCTGGACATCGACGGTGGATAAACAACAACCTCAGCAGTGGGATGACATGTGTTGTTTCTTTTTATTCCACACACACTTAGTAAAATCTGTGTGATACACGATGAGAGAGAAGAGTTTAGGAGGGAGGATCTTTTTTGTATATTTTTACTTCCTCGCACTCTGGATTAAAACCACTCCAATGTCCTTGAATCTGCATTTGTATTTTATCAGGAGTTTCCAGGTATTTGCTTATCTGCTTTTCCCGAGCGCTTCGGACTACATAAACACCCACAACCCCCTGTGTCACATACTAATCACAATGAGCTGGGCTCCTGCCTTGTTTACATCAGGCCTTGAATTAAAGACTACAATTAATCTCCCAGAATGCCTCCTCTCACCTCAGCCGCAGCCGATGATTGATTAAAGCTGACTCTGGCGTGGCAGTGGCTGAACCTGGCTTGAGTTTCAACCAACAGGAGAAGCTGTGTGAACGCCGCAGCCCCTCTCAGCGCCGGACTCGTGGCTCGTGGGCCTTTGAGACGCCACAAACCCCCGTACAACCCCCCCCTCGCCCCCTCCCACAGGCTCCTCTGATGTGAAAACCAGGTAGCCCTATAACCCCCTCCGACTCGCCCCTCCAGCCTCCTGTCTTTCCTCCTTCACTCCCATTTCTCAGTCCTAGCGGACTTGGTGATGGATTGTATTTTGCTCCTCAGAAACACATTGTTTTCTTTAGCACAGCAGGGTATTCTATTTGCAAAGGTCTGGCCGGTGAAGTATTGTGGATATCTATCACTGTGGAGGTGCCTCTGTTAAACATGTTCCTTCCTTTAAGAGGAGGAACGGTTATGAGCGATGGATAGCTGGAGCTGTCTGGTCCTTGCAAGGGTCCGTATTGATACAAGGCTGAAAAAACAACAACAACTAATAACCTCAAGACAAGGCGCTGAACGAAAAGCAACGCAGATCAAATAGTATTTGAAAATATTTCTTGTTGCAACCTGGTACCAGATTGTTGGGATTTACCGAATCAGAGTAACACAAATCCGCTCTAAATAAATTTTCCATCAAATGAAACCGAACCAAATTGAATTTCAAATATTTTAACAGGATTTGATAGAAGCTCCGGGATGTTGGAAATTATGAAAAGAGGATAAATGTGCTGCAAGAGGGAAAGTTTATCCAAAGCAGTTGGACCATGGAGGCAGAAACCACAAGCTTGTACAGCACTGACGAAAAACAAAAAGTAGCTTATTGTTTTATAGGGGAAAGGTTGCAATTACTACGTCCAGCGGTGCATTTCACACACTCGTCATCATCACTGCATAGGACAAGTTGGAGTCAATCATTATCAGTTAATCAGGAGTCTTAGCATCAGAATATCTCCTCCTTTGTGTTTCTCTCATGTTACAATATCACAATTACACAAATGGACGCTCTCCAAAGAGGGATTACCCGCTCCAAATCTCCTTTTAGCACCTCCATGCGAAAGTCAAACAGCGGTGGCGTTTGGAAGATGGCGACAGATGACAACCTTGAACCCATGATCGTTCGTCAGGCAGCTCCCCGATGAAACGGTTTGTAGAAAAAAAAAAAGGGAGGAGGAGGGTGGCGGCCTCATGGCACTTCCACCGCTGTGCTCACCTCAGGAGAGACTGAAAACATATACACAGGTCCTGATATGTTTTACATACTGTCCTCCGAGGGGAACCGGGGGGTATTTGTAACGCAGCTATTTCAGCAGAGCGATGATGTACACACCCCAGCTATGTTGAAATAGATTGGAGATGATGTGAAACGCAAACAGGACCGGCGGCTCCGAGACTTGAGACGAGGGCCGATTTGAAATGAAATAAATAAATAAATCAGAAGTTGTGCACCATAGATTTGTGCCTTTAATCATGTGTTGTGGTAATCCAATATATGCAACATATATATGCAATGGTTGTTGGTATTAAATATCTCGGAATAATCTTTGCTTTATTGCTACCTATAGCCACACACAAACTGCCTTGAAAAAAAACACACACACACACACACGTATACACAAAAGGGGAGGCCCAGGATTCCTGTGTGACCAGAAGACGAGGGAGTTGAACTTGTGACCCCTCCCTGGGGCGTGAGGCCCCGGGGGTTGCAGTATCACAGAGCTGATCCACTCCAGCCTGCCTGGCTTGGCTGCAGCTCCGCCTGCCCACCCACTCCCACAGCTGGCACGTAACACACAGCACTCACTGTACAGCCCCAGCGCCTTGCAGCAGCACTGCATGAGCTCACACTATGATGCAGCATTAAAACATCACACAGGGAGGATTTGATGTGAAACAGGAAACTGCATGAAATATAAAAAAATGTTTTGAAAATTTAAAAATATATATATAAAAAAATGCTAGTGATATAATCTTTCAGTTTGTTTGCTTCCTGCAGAGCAACAGTGTCGGGTACACTTGTCTTTTTCCATTGCTGCAGATCTGCCGTAATCACAGGAAGATAAATTCTCTCACCATATGCAGAATCATATTTGTCATATAACTCAGCCTCTCTCTGCAGAAACCACTGTGCTTCAATGGGCCTCAGATGAGCTCGGCGGTACAATATCACCACAGTACAGCTCAGTGTAGAGTGTGACGGAGGAAATCTCTCTCATCACAGTAAATGCAGGAAATCTGTCAATCTGACTGTGTGGTTTACGTCTCTAAATGAGCCCAAATTAACCTGCAGGTGTAACGTGGAGATAATATATCAATTAATACAAATACACAAGAGTTCAGCTCTGCACACATCTTTATTTACACTCATTTGGAGGTCCAGTCTTTTAAAATACCGCCACTTGTTAAGAGTGATGGTTTACTCGGTAATATATTATAAAAGGCATATGCATAGAGGTGTGTATGAATTATTAGGTTACTGCAGAAAGACAAGGACCATTCACAGAGTGAAATTTAAAAAAAATAGAAAGAAAGATTTTTTTTAAAATTTGCTTTTAGGTATTATATACAGGGGAAGACGCATTAGATCTACTTTTGATCATTTACTGTATGTAAATTCACTTTTCTTTCTATCTGCAATAATTAAATATATATAGACATTTTAAAAAAAAATTTAAAAAAATTGGAAGAGATTTTTATTATAAACTGTTTCTGTAATTATTTCTTACTTCAGTAACCATCATTAATTAATTTATATAGTTCTAATATCCTGTTTCATTAAACTGCTGTATTCATCGTATGTTATTAAATGTCATAAAGACTCAGACTGCAGACGTGCTTCAGCATCTCAGGCCTGAGACTTATAATAATTATAATATCAATTAGGGAATTATTGGTGGAACAGCAATACTATTTAATAATTGGGGCATTTCAGATTAATAATTATTATTTCATAATTAATGAATTCTTTCATTGGTGAATATGTGACCTGTTATTTCAACCTATTACCGTGTGCAGTACATGCACAGTGCAGGAAACATCCTTCATAATTATATTTAATCTCTGAAAAAACAATAACCAGTTTTTAACACACACACACACACACACACACACACACACACACACACACACACACACACACACACACACACACACACACACACACACACACACACACACACACACACACACACAGGGTTGTGTGATATTTAACAAATTGTGGAGATGAACATGAACTCACATCTTTTCTGCCAGATGGAAAAAAATATAATAAAATAAAAACATACAGAAATAACAGAGCAACATTGCTTAATTCCCTAATTAAACTTATTCCAACTGAGTTTGGAGCGCGTGGGAAACGATTTATTAGAAGTTACACAGTTTTAAAAAAAAATCAAAAAAAAAAAACCCAACAATGCTTTTCCTTTCCCTACATGTGGCTGGCGTTTGCTCCATTCAGCAATATGCTCAGTGTCAGAGCTGAAACACACTGCAGCCAGTTTACACTGCGACTGTCCAGAGAGCCTGAATCTCCACAGAGCCAGAGGAGAAGCTGCAGACCACAAGCCACATCCAGGGAGGAGGAGGAGGAGGAGGAAGGGTGTCGGGTGGAGGGTGGGGGGAGTTAGCACATGGTTATCAGGGTGTCAGCACCCCCTGCTGGTTTTGGCTGCTTAACTGGGACATATGCCCTCTTGTCGACCCCCCCACCCCAGACCCAACACATGCACCCAACTTTCTCCTACAGCACCTAAATGCAACACAGTTCTCCTCAGGTCATATTGACTCACAAAAACAATGAGATTCAGAAAATGTTTTCCTCCATTAGAATCAGCTTCCAAAAAAAAAAGTGGGTTCACATAAAATATTACAAATCTTTAACCACACCAATGAAAACAGCTTCTAAAAGTTTAATATTGTAATTTCAGTTACGGACTAACACTGCAGGTTGTGAACGTTCGACCGCAAAACCCGTCTGGAAAAACTCAGGAATGCATGAATGTCCAAGGATTTTCCCAGTTTGCAGTGGTGATGATGCACAGTCGTCATCAAAACCAAAAATACCTACAGTAAGTATTCACCCGTTCGTTAAGCGCACCACTCGTAAGCACTGAGTCACTATTTTTACGGAAACAATTTCATAAACAAACAGCCCAATAGGAGGTTTTCTTACGCACACATGGATGAATCAGAGTGAAGAGATGAATGAGTGCCTTTCCTTTGAACCCTTTCCTCATCCATTTCGGTCTGTTTGTGCCTCCATCCCATGTTTGATTGATCAATTACAGTTCATATGACCTTCTCTTACGTTTTATGGGTGTTTGTGTAATAATTCCTCTGTTAATATCAGACATCACAGACAGTAGGAAGTGACATGTTTGCTTCATATATCAAGCTACATTCTCAATAAGCTGGGATGTGATGGGTAATCTGGATACTGCTTCATGCCACAGCTAAGGTCATCCTCAAGATAAATTGTTTATTAATCCCACTTAGACTGATGCCTCTTTCCAATTAATAAACACAATGTTGTGTGAATATGAGCCGGACTATAAAAACCAACAGTCTGTGAGATATGGGGTTTATATACATTAATATCTCACTACCATTGTCACATTCTAGCTTTCTTTTTACAGTCTCTCATAATTCGAATATGACTTTAGCGAGGCGGTCATAAACATAACATAATCTGCATTTATCTACTGTCAGAGTAGAGTTGACTTCCTGTTTGAGTAGAGCTGTGATAATACACAGTTGTATTATTGTGTCATTATTCCATTTCTACTTCACTTTATAATAATAATTTCATTGAACTCCCTGGTTGGTGTTTGGTGTGTTAGAAAAACAAACACATGCTAAAAGGATAGCCAACTTTTGCTCAGGTGAAACAACAACCATGTTTCCATGGTGATGGATGGTAAACGACAACTGCTGACAGGTGACTGAAAACAGGTAAACATCGTTTGTGGCCGCCTAGTTGTAACGATGCTGAGGGAGCAATTAGACGGCAATACAGTTATTCAGACTCAGCAGAAACTTGGGATGTTTTTTTTTTAATCATCATATTGTGAAATCTTCCACATGGAGCGATCACATTTGTTTTTCTTTTCTTAATTTATCCAAATTATTCCAGAGTGAGAACAAATAATTAACATGGCGCTAAGACTATTCTGAAGGCAGGGTTTATCTTTCTCAAACAAGTGGCGTACAGTCCGAGAGCTGCATCATGTAAAATACACAGACTTTGAGTGGACGATCCATCAGAGTGAAAGGGAATCATTAAAAGCTCTGTGCGTAAACACAGGTGCTTTTAGTTTCACTGGCTGATTAAGCCTCTCCTCTCCTCTCCTCTCCTCTCCTCTCCTCTCCTCTGAAACATCTCTCTGTGAGGACCGCAGTCAAAGTACTGTACCACTCACTCTCCTCGTTATTGTTGTTTACATGTTAGAACAAGACAGGTAGCACCTTGATGGTCCCTTTGGTGTCTGATGACCTCGGCTGATCCACGGCAGAGCTAAACGAAGCTAGAGACTTCTATTTAAGATTTGTTGCAGGTATTTTGCAGTTGAGGAGATTCATACAGTATTTATGCATGTGTTACATTCAAATGTGATGGAAAGAAATTAAAACTTCTATCAAGAAATCACTCCAAAAATGTCAAACTTTACTTTACACAATCATCTTTTACTTCGACTGTCCTCCACTGCCAGTCACCAGGATAAAAGACTACTTTCAATACTGTAAAGTTGACAAAAAAATCTGATTGTAAATGTCATGCTTTGCAAAATGAGCATGCAAAGTGGTGCCTACACTCAGACATAAATGAGGCATTCTCCTGTTAATTTACATACTGTATAAACGCTCTCCCTCCCTAAGTGTCCACTGTCTCATCCTCCTCAGTCGGAGGATCTAACCACAGGAATACCAAGGTCTCAAATCAAAGGCAGGAATGTGAAAACAGAGACGGTAACAGCACATTACCATGACACCACCATCTCCCATGTGGACATATGGGAGAAGGGTGACACTACAGGGGGCTCTGGGTCTTGTCGTTAGCCAGGAGCGGGCTGCTCTCTCTGGGTTATCAGCCTTCTCCCGTGACCCCCCGGTGGAGCAGCAGGGCTGTTCTGTTGTTTCATTATCACAGAGGTTCACGTAGCATGGAGAGGCGCCATCATTATCCATCAGGCTTAATGAGACTATCTCGCTGCCGTAAAGGTCAGGCAATTACTGCTGGTGCAGTTTTCAGCCTGGAGACGCAAAAAGGTTGGAGAGGGATGGAGGCGAAATAGATAGTACACACACACACACTCACACAAACAAGTACACACGGGGAATACTTGCATGATAGGTACTCATTTATCATCGCTGATGAAAATCCTGTGTCGCCACGATTCCAGCTTGAAATATTAACTATGAAAGGATTGTTTTTAGTTCGACTTCCATGAATTTATATGTTTATCCAACGGTCTTTATTTTTAGGCTATGATTCATTCCGTTTGGTTGAATTTTGTTATTGTTACAGAAAAAAAAACAGATACTTCTAGTTTTAGTTCAGCTTCTACTTTTAGCTTCAGCTGTGGACCAGTCTCAGAGGAAGAGCAAGCCCTCTGTAAAATAACAGGTGACTTTCCAGTCGTCTGGATCATGTGCAGTATATGACAAGCCTCTAATTGCAGCAGGCACTGATGGACCTTTGACCTCTGGCATATGACATCACCTACAGGAGGGTACATGTGTGTCTCATGACTCCAACCATAACAACACAGTCTCAGTCAGAACATAAGAGGATTACACCAGTACAAACTTTCAGCCATACACAACCAAAGAAAGTTCATTAATGTTTGTTAAACAGAAACCAAATTACACACTCAAGATGTTCAAATTCAAATTTTAAAACAAATTGACTGTTTTTATTGTTTTCCTTCAGATTAATTGCAAAAATTTGGACAAACTGACATTATTGATTTGTTAGTAGAATGAAAGGAGCTGAATAGTATTTAGATTTCTAATGTAGTTGAATAGGTGCCAACTTGGGCCTAAAAGTCACTGTTTAAGGACGGTCTCCTTTATCACTGTGTGACATGTGGTTGAAGGTCAGGAAAAAACTAGTATGTGGACCTTGAGTTCATTCACCGTTCTCAAGACTGAGGCTTCTCGCTAAAATATTTCAGTAATCTAATAAACTGTTTCTTTCTTTTGATTTGTTGTTTCGATGCCGATTTGTTCACACTTGTAGTTTTAAGTTAAGTTAACTCTCAGTTCATCCTGTTGTGATATAGTTTTTTTTCCCACAATGTCATTATCCTGCATAACCTCACATCCTCAAGTCTTCATTTACAGTGAGGAATTATAACTCCTCCTCTGCCATAACAATGGTAAAAAATATAGAAATCATCCACTTCTATATTGCCTCTATTTCCACGTCGTACGCGTTATTTAACTACAACAGATGTCTCAGAAGTGATACTTGCAGAAAAATGTTTAAGAAAAATAGCACCTATCTTTCCTCCATCACCGCGGCACCTTGCCTGCAGCGCCACAGGCGATCCTGGGACAGGTTTATGCTCCTCTCGCACGGAGTTTGAGCCACTGGTTACAGTGTTTTAACGGCTGGATTAATGGGGTGGCAAGAGGGGCCATAAATTGATAATATAACCGCTGAACATACTTGCCAGGACAATTAAGATAATACAACTGGAAATAGAGGCCCCATGAATCGCCATGGTAAAGAGCAATGGCTGCCTTACAATGATGCGCGCGCCCTTGAGGCCTTTGGCTGGAAACTGTCATCTGTGTTCATACAGATATGAGCAGCAATAAACTCCTGGCAATCACATATCACTGCAGAGAAGTTATTCTTTAAGAACACACACACATTTACTGATCATTCAGATTATATACTCATGTATTTTAATGTTTTTGATGTAAATGTAGCGATGATGTCTTCACTGTTTATAGGACTTAATGCATCTCTGTCAGAAAATGTACGAGCTTTAAAGAAAATGTTCCCTCAAGTAATTTGTCCTGTCAAAACACCATCGGCAGCCACATCCATAGTATATTACAAGGGGGCTTGACATTTCAAATAATATTACAGTGAGTAGAGTGTCCAAAGGTCAATGGTCTTGTCTGTCATTAATAATGTGGCTGCGTCGTTGAGATGGAGAGCTTATGTGCTGAATGATCTGAACCCAATTTGCTTAATACCTCTTTTCATCTCTACCGAGCTGTTTTGAGAGGAGAAAGACCACAATAGATTTTGTCAATCCACGTACAGCGGAACAAAAAAGCTCAGGACCCGCCCACTGCCCTCTAGATAAAATAATAATAAGTGTTCATCATCATCATCATCATCAGTATTTTCTCACATTGAAGCTGCAAAAAAAACAAAACAAAAAGGGAGAATCTGGTGCTGCTTAATCACAGAAAGTGACACAGCCGGTGAAGATTAGACGGCCCGAACCGAGAGCGTCCCTCCAGGATCGTTACTCAACATCCAGTAAAAGATGGCCGTGTTTTTCCTTCCTGCACCCCTCCACCCCCCACCCCACCCCACCCCGACGCCGCCGACCACCGTCCCACTGCATAACGAGCACGTGGCGACAAGCGGGTAACAAAAACAAAAGGCGTAATAAGAGAGTGAAAAATGATGCAGAGCGGTTGTAATGAAGATGAAAAGACTTGCTCTGATGCCTAATGAAGATACATGCCCGTATTTCTCTGACACAGTACTAATTACGAGCCGGGTTTCCATTAATATCTCATGAAATATTAAGTTCCATTAGCTAATAAAAAGCAGGCTGCAAAAACTAAACGCAGGCTCACTGGAGCATTCTGAGCAGGTAAAGAGATACAGCACAAGGTCCTGGTTTTATTGCCGGGAGCAGCAGCGATGAAATGTGTCTCTCCATTATTACAACTTAACACTTATCAAGACGGTGGCAGAACTGTTCTTTCCCCTGGTTATTACAAAAACATAAATTTGTCAAATATAAGTTTGAGGTGTTAATAATGTTTTAGGATAAGGATTCCATAGTTACAGCACTTGATGGAGCAGAAATATCTTTTAGAGATGTTTTTTTACGTCCTTTTTAAAATCACTTCTGCACAGTTTGGCCTCAGTTTGAGACTCACACATTTATCAACTGGATTTGATCAATTAGAGAGAGTAGTATTCACTTATTAGCTCTGAGGCGCATTGAAAAACGCATGGCAACGCTTCTCAAAAGTATCTTCATTGAGTCGATTCATGTTAGTGAAGATAATACTGATGCCCCCCGCCTCTGCTTCTGCTGCTCCTCTGGATCTGAATCCAAGAAGAAATTCAGGGAGAATTAGTCAATTAACGTTTGGCCAGTAATGATGCTGAGACTTGGCATTATTGGTAAATTATAATGAATGATCATAAAGCTCAGGCCCCTTCAGCTCCAAGGCCCCTGCAAATGAGAACGGAAAAGACCCGTAGTCGGTGAGTATGTGCGGCGCTGCCAAGTGCCCGATTGATTTTCTTATTTTTGTGCCGGCAGCCTGGCTCTGAGGAATGAGTTTTAATTCTGGCAGTGCATGATTAAGTCTGCTTGTGCTTAACGGCAGCAGCCTGCTCGACTGGAACAGTGGATGCGGTAGAAAGAGGAAAGAGAGCGAGGGCAGAGATAGTGAGGAATGTGTGTCGGTTTGCTTTAGTGAGGCTTTACGTTTGTGTCTTAATGGATGTCTGTGTGTGTGTGTCTGTTTAAGTGTGTGTGTGGGTGGGTGGTGGGAGCTGCGGTTGTTCCGAGGGCCTGAATGGCACCTGTCAGGCTCTTGATTAACGAGGCCCTCTGCCCTTCAATTCCCCAGCCTGTCACTCAGAGAGGATGCATTAATCTTCATCGCCCGCTTGTCAGGTCAGGGCCGGTCCAAGACACCCACCAGTGTGTGTCCGTATGTTTGTGCGTTTTAATGCGTGTCTATATGTGTGTTGGACGCCGGGCTGCATGTGTTTTCAGCCTGTGTAAGTGCATGTTTGTGTCCTTGCTTGTGTGCGAGATTAACTGCACGTGTGTGTTTGAGTGCATGTGTGAGATTGCTTAGGTGGAGGAGGTGGAGCGGGGCGGGGGAGGGGGAGGAGGGAGGAGGTGAGCGGATCAAGGGAGTAGAGTCGAGTAACGCCGGGCTGAACCAAAGCACAAAGACGAGACCCGCAAAAGAAAAACGTCAACACCGAGGAAACAGTGAATACAGAAGATGCTCATAATTAATATCTGTCCCTTAATTTGCATAATTTATTGAGATTCACAAGAGCATGTGCACTCTGTAACACCCACGTCATTCCCCCGAGTGAGAGGTGAGAAGAAAGGCTGGGGTGATGGGGGGTAGGTTGGTCATCACTGGTATCAGCGTGTGTTTATGTGTGTGTGTGTGTGTGTGTGTGTGTGTGTGTGTGTGTGTGTGTGTGTGTGTGTGTGTGTGTGTGTGTGTGTGTGAGGAGGAGACAGATGGAGAGCAGGGCTGCCTTCCTGCCAGCCGCCACTCGCACTCATCCAACCAGCACCCCACCCCCTGAACCCGCGACGCAATCCGCCCGACCAATCGGAAGCGCCCAGCTGCCCGAGCGGCGGCCAATCGCAGAGCCGGTAGTTCAATTAGAGCATAATAAAGGGACATTCATCATTCAATTAGGCATCTGTCACCGAGCCACAAAAGGGGAGAAAACTTGGGAGATGCAAAGCGAGAGAGAGAGGGAAAGAAAGAAAGGAAGGAAGCAAGAAAAGAGAAGAGGGGGAGAAAATGAGAAAGGAAAATGGAAAGGCAGCAGGAAAAGCAGGCGATAAATAAATAGACCTGCAGAGCAATGAATTGATAGAAAGAAAGAGAGAGAGAAAATGGCTGGGACAAAGCCAGCGATGCAAACAACAAGCAGAGAAAAAGAGAGTGAAGAAAGATGAGCGGTGTGGAAACAGAAAACAAGGCAGGAATGCAAAATATTCATAATGTTAATTAGAGCGCAGTCTCAGTGACACTGTTGTGACGAACAGCCAGCGCTGCTGTAATGAGGAGCAGACAAAAAAACAAAAACATACCAAGACATCAGAGACGTATCGGGAAGATTATCTGCTGCTGAGCCAGTTATCATCAAAACTTTTACCATCAACCATTTCAGAGACATTTCAGTAATCGGCCTCCTCTTCAGTAACATATGGACCATCAGGAATAAACAGTATCTAACAGTGCAACTTAAAGCGATCAAACAGTATAAAGCCATTTTTTAACCACATTGCACAGGTATCATCCATCAAAAACAACCAGATCAAACCGCTGATGAAGACTAGTGGGTGTTTCTATACCACAACATTGAAAACCATTTAACCATTTCCTTGTTGAGCGAATGACGTCTCCGCTCTGAGCTCTGGTTGTTGTTGTTGTTGTTGTTTGTTTGTCTGTGATTATACAGACGACACTGACAGAGACTGAACTCAGTGTAACTCTGTTTGCTGTGAATCTGGCCTCCACCTGATTTAAGCCGCAAAACAAATCCCGCTAATTTGTCTTCAGATCAAACCAGTGGCTCACAATGTTAACTGCAGCGTTTAAGGTCTGCCAGTTATTTTGATGACAGCCCTGTCTGTTCCTCGTAATTAAACGGATGTTAAGATGAACGCGGTAATAAATTATTGACATTAAAACGTTAAACGTAGCGTCGTTATGAAACAGCCTGACTTTATTTATTTATTTATTGCTAGCGTGACATTCGCGGTGACATTGTGTGTAGTTATGTCGGTGTAACACTACACAGGGCAGACCACCTTAAAATAGTTAATTACGATCAATCAAAGCTTGTTGAACTGACCAATCGCATTCTTTTCTCTACATCTCTTATCATCCATAATCTATATGTCATATACTCCACATATTGATCAGATGCTGGCTGGGTAGTGTCGATAAGCAGTTAACTGATTGGTTACAGCTCCATAAACAATAGCATCACACAGGTAGGATGAAACTTTAAGAGGCAGTTCTGTGTTTTGATGTCAAGCCTTCGGATCAGTGACTAAGAATTTAATTTCTCTGATTTATTTTATGCAAAAACATCGAATGAATTCAGGTCGTAAAACTTCCCATCACTTCAAACATTGCTCATCACATTGTCTCTGTCTTGGCTTTCCCTCTCTCTCCTTGTCTCTTTCCATCTCTCACTGCCTCTCTCTCTGCCAGCTGTCTCCAAACCCCTGTGGTCCTCCCTCCCTCCTTCCCCTTATTCCCCCCCCCCCCCTTCCCTCCCCCCTCCTCCGCCTCTCTCACCCCAGTCCCTAACCAAGTAGGAAAATGATCCCTAGTAAATAATATATCAAGATAAATGATAATTGCTCCGATTTTTTTTGTGTGTTCCGCGTCACTTAATGAGCGCCATAAATTAGCAATGAACGTGTCTGACAGCGTTTGTCAGAACACGGTCGATGCAAAATGCGCCCTGGCATCCCGACGGTTAAAAACTTTGCATCTTCGGCTTCTGTGTTTTCTCCAGCAGCTTTGAGAGGTTTTCTCTAATTCAGACGATACATCACGTATTAGAGTTCACTACAGAGTTCACTTACTTCATGCATTTTGCAGGGAGATGTGAACCCGCTGTCATCTGCTTGGTTGGATCCTCAGAAGATGCAGGCGGAGGGGACACTGTAAGAGCCTGTGAGAATAAGAAGTCAGTTTTAATAAAGGTCAAATAGGATAAAGACATTTTCGTCTTTGTTTGGTTGTGATTTAAAAGTGAAACATGGGTTCAGTTTAGAGTGAATTCTCCTGCGTACAGAAGCCATGTGATCATATTTCTGGCTGTGATCTCTCTTCACAAAATTAAGACCAATTCTGTGGAAAAAATTAACTGTGATTTGTTTCCTGATAAATTTCAGGAACAATTTTGCTAAATATTACAGCTCATTATTCCTCATTAGTTTTATAAATGGCTGGAAATAACCTGCCATATTATGTCATTGTATAAAAAAACAAATAAAAAAAGACCACCTCTGAAAACACACACACACATATAGTACAGTAATTGTGTATTGGCTGTGGGTGAGCTCCCGCACTTAAGCCTCATCCCTCCGTCCCTGTCAGACATCAAACAGGGGGCCTTGGCCACAGATCGCACACACGGGCATCCCCAGAGACCGCCTGATTGAAACCTGGCAACAGGACCAAACAGCTGCTTCAAACAAAAGACATCTGCATATTTCAGATTTGTTTTTCATAAATTAACACCACAACCTGCCAAAAATCTGGGCGAGGGAGTCTATCGACTTGTGTATAATTAGATAAAGTTTACAAGCTTTGAAAGTTGGAAATTAGCATGAGGTAAAGGGTTGCTCACCAGGGAAGAGAGGGTGGGGACCTAGCTTACAGGCATGTTTCTGCTTTCTTTTGTAATGATGGAGAGGTGGTGGTGGTGGTGGTGGTAGGAGGAGAGGGGTGTGGGGGGGTTGTAACTGATCAAGCTAAGGGAAAACATACAAACACAAGTCCTCTGGTGTGCGTTGAAGCCACAACAGAAGCTCGGTTTTGTTGTTCTCGTCGGAGGGTGAAGGTTTAGCGATAAATAAATAGACCTGCAGAGCAATGAATTGATAGAAAGAAAGAGAGAGAGAAAATGGCTGGGACAAAGCCAGCGATGCAAACAACAAGCAGAGAAAAAGAGAGTGAAGAAAGATGAGCGGTGTGGAAACAGAAAACAAGGCAGGAATGCAAAATATTCATAATGTTAATTAGAGCGCAGTCTCAGTGACACTGTTGTGACGAACAGCCAGCGCTGCTGTAATGAGGAGCAGACAAAAAAACAAAAACATACCAAGACATCAGAGACGTATCGGGAAGATTATCTGCTGCTGAGCCAGTTATCATCAAAACTTTTACCATCAACCATTTCAGAGACATTTCAGTAATCGGCCTCCTCTTCAGTAACATATGGACCATCAGGAATAAACAGTATCTAACAGTGCAACTTAAAGCGATCAAACAGTATAAAGCCATTTTTTAACCACATTGCACAGGTATCATCCATCAAAAACAACCAGATCAAACCGCTGATGAAGACTAGTGGGTGTTTCTATACCACAACATTGAAAACCATTTAACCATTTCCTTGTTGAGCGAATGACGTCTCCGCTCTGAGCTCTGGTTGTTGTTGTTGTTGTTGTTTGTTTGTCTGTGATTATACAGACGACACTGACAGAGACTGAACTCAGTGTAACTCTGTTTGCTGTGAATCTGGCCTCCACCTGATTTAAGCCGCAAAACAAATCCCGCTAATTTGTCTTCAGATCAAACCAGTGGCTCACAATGTTAACTGCAGCGTTTAAGGTCTGCCAGTTATTTTGATGACAGCCCTGTCTGTTCCTCGTAATTAAACGGATGTTAAGATGAACGCGGTAATAAATTATTGACATTAAAACGTTAAACGTAGCGTCGTTATGAAACAGCCTGACTTTATTTATTTATTTATTGCTAGCGTGACATTCGCGGTGACATTGTGTGTAGTTATGTCGGTGTAACACTACACAGGGCAGACCACCTTAAAATAGTTAATTACGATCAATCAAAGCTTGTTGAACTGACCAATCGCATTCTTTTCTCTACATCTCTTATCATCCATAATCTATATGTCATATACTCCACATATTGATCAGATGCTGGCTGGGTAGTGTCGATAAGCAGTTAACTGATTGGTTACAGCTCCATAAACAATAGCATCACACAGGTAGGATGAAACTTTAAGAGGCAGTTCTGTGTTTTGATGTCAAGCCTTCGGATCAGTGACTAAGAATTTAATTTCTCTGATTTATTTTATGCAAAAACATCGAATGAATTCAGGTCGTAAAACTTCCCATCACTTCAAACATTGCTCATCACATTGTCTCTGTCTTGGCTTTCCCTCTCTCTCCTTGTCTCTTTCCATCTCTCACTGCCTCTCTCTCTGCCAGCTGTCTCCAAACCCCTGTGGTCCTCCCTCCCTCCTTCCCCTTATTCCTCCCCCCCCCCTTCCCTCCCCCCTCCTCCGCCTCTCTCACCCCAGTCCCTAACCAAGTAGGAAAATGATCCCTAGTAAATAATATATCAAGATAAATGATAATTGCTCCGATTTTTTTTGTGTGTTCCGCGTCACTTAATGAGCGCCATAAATTAGCAATGAACGTGTCTGACAGCGTTTGTCAGAACACGGTCGATGCAAAATGCGCCCTGGCATCCCGACGGTTAAAAACTTTGCATCTTCGGCTTCTGTGTTTTCTCCAGCAGCTTTGAGAGGTTTTCTCTAATTCAGACGATACATCACGTATTAGAGTTCACTACAGAGTTCACTTACTTCATGCATTTTGCAGGGAGATGTGAACCCGCTGTCATCTGCTTGGTTGGATCCTCAGAAGATGCAGGCGGAGGGGACACTGTAAGAGCCTGTGAGAATAAGAAGTCAGTTTTAATAAAGGTCAAATAGGATAAAGACATTTTCGTCTTTGTTTGGTTGTGATTTAAAAGTGAAACATGGGTTCAGTTTAGAGTGAATTCTCCTGCGTACAGAAGCCATGTGATCATATTTCTGGCTGTGATCTCTCTTCACAAAATTAAGACCAATTCTGTGGAAAAAATTAACTGTGATTTGTTTCCTGATAAATTTCAGGAACAATTTTGCTAAATATTACAGCTCATTATTCCTCATTAGTTTTATAAATGGCTGGAAATAACCTGCCATATTATGTCATTGTATAAAAAAACAAATAAAAAAAGACCACCTCTGAAAACACACACACACATATAGTACAGTAATTGTGTATTGGCTGTGGGTGAGCTCCCGCACTTAAGCCTCATCCCTCCGTCCCTGTCAGACATCAAACAGGGGGCCTTGGCCACAGATCGCACACACGGGCATCCCCAGAGACCGCCTGATTGAAACCTGGCAACAGGACCAAACAGCTGCTTCAAACAAAAGACATCTGCATATTTCAGATTTGTTTTTCATAAATTAACACCACAACCTGCCAAAAATCTGGGCGAGGGAGTCTATCGACTTGTGTATAATTAGATAAAGTTTACAAGCTTTGAAAGTTGGAAATTAGCATGAGGTAAAGGGTTGCTCACCAGGGAAGAGAGGGTGGGGACCTAGCTTACAGGCATGTTTCTGCTTTCTTTTGTAATGATGGAGAGGTGGTGGTGGTGGTGGTGGTAGGAGGAGAGGGGTGTGGGGGGGTTGTAACTGATCAAGCTAAGGGAAAACATACAAACACAAGTCCTCTGGTGTGCGTTGAAGCCACAACAGAAGCTCGGTTTTGTTGTTCTCGTCGGAGGGTGAAGGTTTAGCACGTCAGCAGCGTGTTGACAGAAGGTGATGGCGCTGGCTGCAGCCAATTAAAAACTGTCTGGCTTTCTTTCTTTTTTTTTTTTTTTGGGAGGCTCCACGCATGACCTGATGACACCTACTGTGCATTTGTGTGCATGTGCATTTGTGTGTCTGTTTGGCTCCCATAGGCCCCCGTGTGTTGCCTTCGTGGGGTCAGATAGCGAGCTGTTTCACTTGTAAAAACCCCTTCAATTATTCAGTGAAGTCAAGTCTCCCCTTTATCTCCCGCTTGTCTCCTGATGCGTTCGGGGACAGCAGCGAGACAGCGAGAGCGATGGTGAAGAAGAGGGATGGAGAAGGAGAAAAAGGAAAGGAAAGGGAGGGAGGGAAGGAGGGATGAATGGATTGATGGGAAGGAGCGGTTGTCTCCTAAAAAGCATTGCTGCCTAATTACTAGCTCATTTAGATCAGCAACCACAGTTATAAATAACCCAACAGCTGGCGCGATGGAAACAGACAACACCAAACACGGAAACGCAGCACAATATCACAGTCAGCTGAATTAAGCGTTGGAATGATAATGGTGTCTGTGGTGCCCAGAAAGACTCTGATGTGTCTCACCATGGTCGTAGCTATTTACAATTTCAAACCCTCAAATGGGCTCGTTGGTAAAGGGTGAAGCTAAGTTACAGGAAACGCTGCTTCATTCCAAAGTGTGAGTGTTTGTTGCCCAAACATCATATCTAAAAATGACACTGAAATAGGCCTACAGCATAAAAAAAATCTGGGTTTTACTTCAAATCTCTAATAGATTTGTTTTAATATTACAAAACTGACATCTTTTTCTCTTTACCAGAGATTTTAGCTTTTGATTTGTCTTCAAAATTTTGACCTACGCCCCCAATTCAGTGGAGGTCAGCTGAATCTGATTAGTTGTACTTGGACATCGTCAGTGAGTGGACTGTTTACTTTCATTTTTGAATGCTGTGTGACGGATACAGGCAGCTGTGGACCCGGACCATGACCCGAGGTGAGTCTTGAGTGAGATGGAGGCAGCTGCCTGGGAGGAAGAGAGGCCTTGTACGGTCAAAGCTCGGAGATAATGACTTTACAGCTCACAGTCACTTATACAATAAGATATAGTGTGTGTTTGTTTGATATCTAGTGTAGTAGCGCATTTCAAATCTGCCTTTAGCAGAGTAACAACCTACAAAATGCATGTGCTGCACTAGTTTAAACACTTATAGGTTGACTTTAAGTGACTAAATGATAGATCTATGAAGTCCTCCAATAATCTCAGGTGCAAAATCTGAGTTGATATGATTAGAAAAATCAATAAAACATGAAAGAACAGAAAAAATATCATCAATTCGATCAGATACTGAGTGGTTTAGACACCATGTTTTCTCAGTTAGTCACATGTGGCTTTTTGGTCACGCTTAAAATGTCACTCAGCAGTCTTCCTCCATACGTTTCTTTTGGTGTGGTCAAGTCTATTTCCTTTTACATTGTTTATGGAGCATCATCATCATCATCATAAACTTCGTCACTGACTGAATCAGACAGACGTCTTTAAAATATTGTCATCTGTACTCCCCCCCCCCGAGGATAAAAAGACAGATTTAAAACATTTCTGCTTGTGTCAAAGCCCCACACGGATGCAGAGCTGCATCTTCTGTTAAGTGATTATACAGACAACTTGGGAGTGATATAATTACCTCAAACATGGCAACCCTAGTGGTGGAGCTTGTGGAGGTGATAATATATGGTAATTACCAGTTTCTAGGGCTGAACAATCTGGAAAGAATGTATTTAAGATAAAAGCATGAAAACAAGCCCGGCAGCGCTTTCACTCGTACAGTGTGGTGTTTGCACTGTAAAGGAAGACAATGGCTGTAAACATTTAAGAAATGGTAATGAGATAAGTAGTGTATCCCTTCCGGAGTACACGTGTATTTTTGTACGTAGACATCGTACAGTGTAACTGCCCTCACAAGGAAAGGATTTAACAATGGAAAGATTAAAATCTTCATCCCCAGAAAGCGAGTCAATGAAACAACTGTCTAGACAGTTCTAATTAGGATTTAATTGTAATTAAAAGTTTATTGTTATTTAACTAGTTCATTTTATCCACTTGGGGGGAATGTAAAATCATACATTTGTTTATTTCAGGCCCAAAATACTTTTATCTACAGCATTTTAAACTATGAAACCCATGAAGAACTATGAAATATTCATCATTACCCTAATGTTTTTATGTATTTACGGATGAACACCACTTTTTCCGCACATTAATCAACTTCATTAACTGCTGTGTGGTTGTGGAGTGGTGACTGTCAAATATTTGTCCCATTCACACGAGCCTCCACAGGAGAAACACAACTCTCTGTCTGAACTCTCCGTGAGCGTCGGGGGAACACTGGTTTTCAAAAGGTATTCATTCAGTCGGAGCTCTTTGACGACAAGCCTGTGATACAGTGGATCTGCTTTGGTCGTTGTCTCCTGACGGACATTTTGGCAGCAAATGACGGCTCCTCAGTTCGAGACGAGGAGACCAAAAGACTGGAGCTCTCTGTTAGCAAACAATGGCCGGGCTTCTGTTTCAGTAAAGTGAAAGACCAGAGCGAGAAAGGTGATCTTCATGTCCCAGAACCCACTTGCGGAGACGTAAAATCAGATGGGTAAATCCAGTTTTCCATCCTTTTATTAAAAGATATTTAATATTGCAATATTTAATATTGCAACTTATGTGTCATCTGTTGGTTCACTTGGATGACCGCCTACATGGAACCTGGAGCCGGTGGGTGAGATCAAGATATCAATTTACCGCAGTTATTTTTATGTCGCTCATTTTTCAGGTTTGCTGACACTCGGATATTTAAAAAAAAAAAAAAAAAAAAACCTCTTGAGTCAATTTAAATAAACTTTGCCTCGTAAGCGTCGCTGTCATAGCTCTACCAGTGTAACTAATTTCCAACATCTCTAAACCCAGAGTGATGGAAGGACTCGGGGAATAGAAGATGTTAAGAGTGGGCGGTCCCTCCTGTTGTAGGAAACTCTGGTGAGGGGTGTTCACCATATGCTCGCCGGGTTCCAAAGGGAAAAGGGCTCGGAGGATAAAAGTGAATGCGGCAGCGACGGGCCCTCCATCAGTGTGTTCAAAGCCTCCATATGAAAATGACTATGTACAAGACTTCTACCGAGGCCAAATTTAGATCAAAGGCAACCGCGGGCAGGAGGGGAACAGAGGGAGGGGGGGGGGGGGGGGGGGGGGGGTTGGTTAGGGGCAGACTGGGGAGTTGTGCATGAAATGGAAGTTTGTGCAATGTGATGAGCAAATCTGCGTGTGCATGGGAATGTTAATAATAATAAGTGGAGAAATTTGTCAATTTATTTTTCCCCCTTTACACTGAGGATGTCGATACCAAATTGGAGCTGTTTACTTGTGATGTGATGTGACTTCCAGCTGGGTGAAATGAAGTTGTGTCTTTTCCAGGTCACCGAAGTGGCCATTTTTTTTTTCTTTTTTTTTTACAGTACACACTCTGGACAGGATTGGATTGAGCCAACAGGACGTGCAGAACTGCAAAAATGCAAATTAGCTTTTGATGTTTGAGTTACAGTATATTTGTTTCCTAAATTTCTCTCCCTCTGCCTTGAACCATCTGTGTTGAACTGATGTAGAGTCAACAACTATGTAAGAAGTACCGTAACTCCACTCCTGAGGAAAACATCTATCAAGTTGCTGCTGCTCAAAATGCATCTTCTTCTCTCCAACTTTACTTCACACAGTCACAACTGCATCTTTAAACTTATATGATTTTGTCTAATCAACATTTTGTCTTTAACATTCACTGTTTTTGCTATTCTGCACTGCATCACTTGTCAATCAAACCATGTGGGTGGTCCTAAAATGTATCTGTTTAAAGAATGAAGCTAATGTTATTCCCATAAAAGCCCAAAACTAACAGTGACTAGATCCACCTCTCAGTACTTTCCCAGCTTCTCTGTCTCTGTCTGTGGCTCTCAGCCCCGAAAAAAAACAACTGTTTCTGACTCAGGATCTTAAACAGGTCCCATATATATTCTATTTTTGTTTTTACATAAATGTGGCAAATGTTACATAAAAAAAAAGAGTAAACAGAGAATTTATTGAGATCTGTTTTCAGTCTTGTTCATTCTTGTTCATAGGACCAATTCATTGCTGGTTTTGGCGTTAACATGAGATTTGTTGACAGTTAGAAAAAAAAAAGAGTTACTGCTCTTGTCTTTCATCCTGCGTCTTCTCTATTTCATCACTTCCTACTTTTCAGCAACTCACATAGTCCACTCACTGTAAACTCTTTCATGAGCTGGCGACATGTTGAAACACTGTGTTGTATCATCCAGACGTATAAAAGCAAAACAATGCAAATTCATTTATGTAAAAATGTTGTTGACTCTGGCTTTGAAATAATATATTGCCATAAATCACGGCCTTAAAGCTCCTGATAGCGCAGGTGGAACAACCGCTAACACTGATATATGAGTCGGCTCGGTCGGCCCCGCTCCTCACATCTTTCTTCCATCTCCTCCACCATCTTTCCTTAAGCTCACCCACATCCCTCCTCCTCCTGCTCCTCCTCCTCCTCCTCCTCGCTCCTCCCTCCTCCGCTCCTCCTTGCTTCCTCCCTCTCCCGAGAGGAGGTCACATGCTGCAGACCTGCTCTGTGCCATCTGGCTGACTTCCTGTCATCCTTACCCCAGGAGAGAGTGGCTCTGCAGGGTATATGACTGGAGAAATCCCCTCCTCCTCCTCCTCCTCTCCCTCCTCCTCCTCCTCCTACGGACCCGCACACCTGAGCAGAGGGGGTGAGAAAAACACACAGGGAGGAAACCAGAGAGAGAAGAAAAGAGCGGGAGAGAGCAAGACAAAGAATACAGTGGGAAAGAAAGAGATAGTGACAGAAAATAGAAGAGTAGAAAGAGGAGAGATTAGAAACTCTGTGTTGTTGTGAGCAAAACTGACTAATAGTATTTTAAAACATGTGGTTTAGGAAGAAAAAATGCTCCATTGCTATAATAATGATAAATTTCTCCCTAACCAAATCACCAAGGGGCATTTTTTTGTTATTATAAGTGTTTGAAAAATCCAAACGAGAAGAAGCAGTGCTCCCTCACTTTTCCTTTAATCAGCGAGGAGGATATTTATGAAGTTATGAGGGTTTTTTGTAGGTTGCATTAATCCAGGAAATTCAGAAACATCATTAGAGAGACGGTGGATGAATTTCCGCCGAGACTCTACATGAAAGAACAGCCCACTTTGTTTTACATCTTCTCACCTTCTCCTTGCACATCTCTGTCGAACAGAGGAACATTAGAATTGGTTAAAAGCATATACATGCCAGATTAATCTTAATGTCCCACCCATCATCTTCCATATTCATATAAATATAACATGACTGCCGCTCACATCTGAATTTATTGGTTCTCCTCCTCTGCAAATTAGGGGGCCTCCAATTGATGAATATTTTAGCACATGTGCACTCTGCGGGACATTTATCATCAGCTTTGCTATTATAAACAGAATAAATGAGCAGTCAAAGTAGGCTGCTGCTACAGCGAGCCGTATACGCAGCCACACCGCCCCTCTGTACGCTTCGGCTTTTTCGCCTTCACGACGGCTGCTGCAAAATGGCTTCCCCCCTTTCATTCACCCCTTCTCCCTCGCACGTGTCTCGCCTTACGTCTCGTATTTACCACAGTGCGGTTGTGTTGCAGCTTCGCCCGGGACATGTTGATTACGGAGACGACGACAGGAAAGGTCTTGCACCTAAACTGTAATACACCTCGAGCAAGAGCTGCAGTCAAGAAAACCATAGCTGAATCTATGTTAAGTGAAGCCCTAAGGGGGTCGAGACAGAGGTTAATTGGATATACTAAAATTATGTTATTTCATTACACACATTAAGTTTTGGAGGTTAGCCTAATAAAATGGATGGATTTTTTTTTTTTTTTTAAATAAAGGTTTTGCTTAACTCTGAGGTTTTTTTTTTTCTCCGTCCCTGCTGCTAAGCTAATCATCGTCCTCTGCACAGATCACCCTGGGGATCATTTGTCAATCACATGTAGTCTGCATGGTGCTGTTGACGTCTTTGCGGTCGGATTTACTGTAGATGAAGTTTCAGTTTTCCACAGTAAGTTTGCTTGGGAGATAAACCAGGTAGTTCACCCTCATATGAGGTCAGTGTGATTTTATTGGGAGGCTTCATTGTTGCAACTCTCTCTCTGGTAGCATATTCCAAACAACTGGGAATTGGAAAATGTGTCCATAGTAAATGTTTGTCCATGAAACCCAGACCAAAATGAGACCACCACAGTCTTCCCGCTTTGATGTGCTCCTCTTCATCTCAAACAACCGCTGCTGCTGGTTGAGTGCGCAGTTGGACGCCCTTTAGCACTTCCCTTTCCTCCCGATGTGACCAAAAAAAGTGCTGCTGGGATTCTTTCAGATGGACGCCAAACCACCTTAGGCTGCGTCTAACCGCTGCTGAAGCACACACTGATCTGACACTGCAGAACCAGGCATTGTTTCAAATGCTTTCATTCACAGTCCCAGCCATTGGCAGACACTGTGAAATGGGTGAAATCCCAGCTTGGCGAAGCTGGCACACGAACCCATGCATCCTGGATCCCTTCCACTTCAGAGAGCTCTGCCACATGCTAACTGTCATCCATGAGGCACTGCTAGCCCAAAGGGGGGTCTGGCAGAATGGGTAGTGGCATATAAACATTGGGATATACCCTTCTTCACATACAAACATGGAAGACGCTATAGACTCCTTGGAGATGCAGCACCAGAGGCCATCGGAGGTGATTTTTATTTATGCAGACACGAGCCTGAGTTGAGCTTCATATCCTCCTGCTCGTCTCATTCACCTGGCATCTGCCCAGTGTGAATCATCCCTGGGATCCACAGCAATGATGAGCCCACCCCCCCTCCTCACCTCACACACACACACACATAAACACACATAAACACACACACACACACACACTAGCGCTTCTTCCTTGTCCTCATTGCCGTCTACGCCTGGTAGATCCCCTGGCATGTTCGCTCCTCCTTCATAAACACTAGCAGCTGCTTGGGCAATTAGCCATTAGCTCTTTACTTTTTACTATAATACCCGGTCCTCAGAAATCTCCACAATTAGCTCCTTAATTGCCTCTAAACAACCCAGGCGTAACCAACAAATAGAAGAAGGCGGTAGGTAGTTAGGTGAAGAGACAGGCTTCTGGGAAAGACTCGAGCTAGCTGGGAGAATCCAGGCTAAACTGTTCTTTCTCTCCACTCCCCATGCAGCCTGTGGCAATATTTTTTTTTTTTTATGCTGTGACACGTCTTGGAAAGGCTCGCAGAGGAGGAGGACAGACAGAACAGGCTAAAAACACAAGGCAGTGGAGGGCTGATGCCTCATATTCAAATTGAAAGTGACACATCCATGCCCTTTATTCTGTGGTCTAACTATCACTTCTGAGAAATGCTAACATTCAGTGTGACAGAGGGTGTTACGGTGACTTTTAGACGGGCAGGAGACGGCGCCCCCCCGGGCGTGGATTTGCGTGGCAGCGTGATATGACACAGCTCGCTTGACAGAGCAATGGGGATATCCCCGAGATTAGCTGAATGCATTAAAGGGAGGCATGAAACGTAGCTAACTGTTGATTAAATCGTTGTTACATCCATACTGGCGGTTCCAGTTAACCTCTTTAACACTGACAACAGCTACGCCACTAACACGACAATGGTATAGGAATAAACATGCTGTATGGCACCACAACAGCCATGTTTGTCTGTGTGAAGGAACGGGTGAATAAACGAAAAGGCCTACTGTGTCTTAAACGATGACAGTGCTTGTTGAATGATAAGACAAGTAAGTATTTAAATTACGATTGATCAGTCAAAAGAAAGAAGAATTAATTCACAAAAAATACACATTTTGTCTGAGAAAAAATGAAAAGATGAAAATATTCATGGATTCTGGCTCTCGCTCGGAGAAATTACTGCTTTCTGTTTCAAATCCCTGTAATTTCAATATCTTTGAAATAGAATATGCTTCTTAGGGGCTTTGATGGCTAATTATAAACATTTTTATTGTTCCAATACTCTTTTTTCTCTCATTTCATAGATGTAACAATAATCAAATGTGAACACAACTTGATATCATTCAAACAACAGTGGTTCGTTTAAACTGTGCATTTTTGTAAATCACCATTACAACACTGTTGGTGGTTTGTTTGTTTTTAATGATAACTACAAAAGCATCAGCGTATTTATAACACTTTGGAGAATCTGGGGCACCTGAATGTTTTTTTCTCCTGCCTGCAACCGCAGTGTGTGTGTGTGTGTGTGTGTGATTCACTAAATGAGAATGAGTTTGCCCGAAAAATGACACATGTTGCAGTTGCCCTCGAATCCCATGCATTTATTGCTAGCGGCGGTTAAATGTGTGCTGATGTTTTGATGAAACAAGAATTATGCTTTAACCAGGGAAGTGGAGGCTGCGACTACAGGTCATCTGTTTATAACAGTTTCTGGCGCTCAATCAAAGAAACACAGTTGATTGGCTTCTCCAGTTCTCTATATTGATAAACTGCTTCCAAATGAAAACAATCAAAGCAGAATTAAGGATAATCAAGCATAGTAATCCACTGCAGCTTGTGTGTGTGTGTGTGTGTGTGTGTGTGTGTGTGTGTGTGTGTGTGTGTGTGTGTGTGTGTGTGTGTGTGTGTGTGTGTGTGTGTGTGTGTATGTATATGTTATCTATTACAAAATACTATTCCCGTAGCACAGCACCTCAGTAAAACATTTTCTACACCAGTCTTTCTGCATCCAATCTTTATTTCTCTGTATCTTTTTCTCTTTTTTGCACACATATACACACACATATGCACACACACACACATGCACACACACACTCACACTCACACACATGCACAATACCAAGGAGGTATACAAGCACCATCTAGTGCTTTACTCAGGAAATTGCTCTGGAGAATGTCTGAAATGTGTTAAAAAAAAAAATCCTGTGTTTTCAATTTGGGAAATTTGCTTGTAATTAATTTGCCGTTAAAATCCAAATTCCTTACAGCAGAATGATGACTTATTTTATTTACATCACAGTGAGACTGAGGTAAACTACAACCTTGACTGGTCATAATCAGCTAATTCAATGCGAGACAGTAAAAATAACCAATGCCAAATCCAAATTTCCAAATCCTTAGGCTACTTAGTACTTGCTCCTTCTGACTGACCTCTGACCATTTTTGGAATAAGCACAATTTGTCTAAATCAAGTGGCTTAAGAAATAAAAGGACACAGTTTCTGACTTTTGGAAAACCCAGTGTTTCATTCCTGATTTAAGGAGGTAAAATGTGAGTTCAGTGGAAACTGTGAACGCTGTTTGTTGACTGTTACAGTTTCATTTCTTAAGAGTACACAGCAGTGACAGCAACATTCATCACAAGCCTCCTTTCCTCAGCTCTCACAGATAAGAGGATGACGATGGTGGAAACACGGGACTAATTTCAAAAACACAAGGACTTATCTGGAATAAACTCAGCAATTATTCCTTCAACTGTAATGAGCCCAATGCAAGGAAAGAAAAGACATTTTTAAAAGTTCACTCATTGAAATGTCAAATGATTTCCTCATAATATCCATGTAAGGAAGGAATGTATCTATGTCCCAAACAAAGTCCAAGACCAAAACAGGCAATACAACTGCTTTTCCTAAAGCACGAGTAGAGATCTATGTTTTTTTTTATATCGGTGAAAAGAATAAATAAAAAAGAATGACTGAATAGTTTAGATTACAACCAAATCCAAGTTGATTTAAAAACAAAGTGAGACATCTCTAAGAGGTCATACAAACAGTGTGGAGACAGAGAGTGTGCTCAGACGGCACAGACCGTGATGTCACTTTTGACAAATGTGTTTTAATTAGAAGTGTAAATTTATTTGAAAGTAAAAATTCACTCCCTAAACACACTAAAACAAAAGATAAGCCACTGACCCATCAACCACCTTGGTGCACAAAACCCTCGCTGACGTACATACCCTAAGTGCACTGTATGAATACTTCCCTTGACCTTTGAACGTAAGGCTCTGAAGCAGTAACAGAGGGGGCGGTGGGAGTTGTTTGTGCTCGCCTTAAATCAGAGATGTGTACAGATTGTGGATACAAGACCGACTTTGTAATATCACAGCAATTTGAGGGCTTCTATTGAACTTTCTCAAATCTTGAAGCCGTAAAGTTTTTGAAATGAAAAAATATTTGCATAATTGTGGGTTCAGAAGAAAGAGTGATGTCAGCTTAAGGGTTTCGACAAGGTCGTTGAACTTTTTGGGGGGAATAAAACAAACACATCAGAAACAATCAGACATGAGCATCGAGTTTATACAGTATGTTCCCCTTCAAGTCTCAACAACGTCTCTGACTGAACAGGCTTATGAAGGCTGATTGTTCTGGATTGAAGGCTGCCAATAGCTGATATTATCTTCCAGTTTTTTGCATATTTGAACGACCAAGAACAAGACGGGACACCAAATTGAATTAAAACTAATGCAAATTAAATTCTTATGTTAGAAACTGTGAAAGCAGATGAGGCCAGTTTAAGCCCTAACAGTCCACTCCAACTCTGAGAGTTTTTTTCTGGCGTTCATTTGAACATATTTACAAAAAAAAAAAAATCTAATGATTGATATGACTGATAAAGTTGTGGACTTAAGAGTTCACCATTGTTGAAAGTGGAGACAGGGACACCAACACATAAAATAAGGGAAAATAAAAGCTAAAGTTGTAGTGAGCTCCTGTCTATTAGAAATGGACCAATCTGACCTGCTGGTACATCTGCAGGTCGTTAAAAGGACCGTACCGACCTGACAGTGCTGCAGTGGAGGTCGATTCCTACCAGTCTGATATTCATAAAGGAAAACTGGTTGCAGACACACAACCATAGTGTTCTGGTAACCTCAGCACATCTTTGTGGTGTTTTTGCCAAGCACCATGTAATATGAATTGTGCCTACGAGTTTGTTTGAGTCTCATCATAAACATTTGTGAAAGGTGTAATGGATTTGTTTGACAAGAGGCACGCAATCCACACTAACAACAACCTTCACAACAAAAGCTTCCACAAACAAACAGGCTTCAGGCCCAATGAAGCCTGATAACAATTACTGGGCAAACACATGCTTAGACCTACTTGGTAGTACCAGGCCGTCTGCCATCATATTTACTGTGCAGCCTGCGAGCAGCCGAGAGTAATACAAGCTCACATTTAATGTCTGTATTTCATTAAGTTGCCAGATAAAGTGCAGAGTTTGAGAGCGTTAGTGTGGATTTGCCCCATCTTGTTGAAACTAACTTTGAAATTTGAAAAAAAAAAAAAGGGAAAAAATAATGATAATGGTTTTTCCAGAGAACTGGTAATGTTGTGTGAAACTGGCTATGTGATGAGACAGACTTTATTCTTATGTTTACTGAGGCTCACTGAGTCTGAGGATCTGTCTGGGGCCGTTGAAGAGGCTTCAGGGGGTCTGACAATTATCACTATTATTTACTTTCCAAGATGAACAGTCCACTGACGTAATGTGTGAGAACCCCTTCTACTTCATGGTTTTTCTCCTCTGCCTTATATCCAAATTCAACCACTAAAATATTCAGATTGTTACTTTAGTAAAAGTAGCATCACAGTAATTCAAATTAAAAATATAAATATTTTGAAATGCATTTAAAAAGGCGCATTTGCTGTGGAGGCAAAATGGGCTCAATCACTGTTAAAATAACACATCATACTACTGGATTATCATAAGATGACACACTGACAAACATATTTTTGTAAACACCTGGGCCTTGACATTTGCAATTCACATTACTCAGTGAACATGTGAATCTGCAGTGGTTTTCAGGTTGGTTAGTTCTGCTTAAATAGAACCTGAAAGCCCAGAAAGCACAGATCAACCATAGTTGCACAACTCACTGCAAGAATTACCATGTGAAACGTTCACTTTGAGGTCTCAGAGCATTACACAATATTATTGAAGGCACAGTTTCTTGATCTTCATAATCAATAAATCATATGTAAATAAAATTAAGGGCCATGTTTAGGTTTAAGTAACAACTTTGTTTAGGTTTAAGTAACAACTTTAAGGGTCTTGAACATTGCAAACATATTAAAACTGTACAATATTGTATATAGATGACTATTAATTCTGTGTGCTAATACATGTGGAAAACCTGTATATTGTATCAGATCAAATAAATAATGTCTCATGTGTTCAGCCAACAAAGAACTATAATCTGAGCAATGTGAAAAGTCAGAGGTGCAGACCTACAGGAGCTCTTGAGGCGACGTCGAGCGAACCGCAATTTGAAAAAAAAAAAAAAAAGCCACAGCCGGGCACCCGTAGACCGCTGACGTCACGCAAGCATGGCGGCTTAATCTGAATGAATAAGCACAACAAAGGTGTTACTTTTCACGAAAACATGAAAGTGTGAATCTTGCATCCTCGCCGCCGCCGTAGTGAAACGTGTGCGTGTTTATGTGTGTGTGAATGAGCCGATGACACGAGCTGCTGCCACCGCGTCCTCCAACGACTTCGCGGAGCTGTGGACGAGTGTTTCAAAGCTTTGTCCCTCCGGTAAACGAGCCGAGGAGAAAACTGCAGCACGGCCGATGCCCGGCGCAGCCACACCGCCCGTGCACAGAGGTGAGGCTGCGGCTCGATCTGCACCATTACTAGAAAAACACAATCATCTAAAAAAAAAGAAACTAAAAGAGTGACCTGGATCACTTTTGATACGATCTAATGTCAACAACACACACACACACAACTGACCTCTGCAAGAAACCACATGCACTCATGCAGTAACTTAACTCCTGACAAAGCTGCTCCACGTAATGTGAGACAACAACATTAGCTCCCAGTGAGTTTGTAGTTGGATAAACTGTATAAACTTGTTTGACTCGTTTACAAATCCTAATCTTTATCATCTTTGTTGACAACAACCTGTTGCTCAATTAATTCACTTGACCCCACATTTTCCAGCACTCTTGTCATTTACAACATCATTTACAATACACCAACAACATGCTATATATAAACTAGTCTTTTCATGCATAACCTAAAGTCGAATGTGTCTAAATAGATGCAGTTCATTCATGTCGACTGAATTATATCTCTCTGTCTGTCCGACACAGATCTGCAGAGTCCTAAGCACCGAGGCTGCAGCAGGTATCTGGGCTTCAACAATGGGGATTCTCCAGGTGACGTGGAAGCATCTCAGGACATCATCTGGGACTCTACGTCTCCCACTAACGCAGGTAAATATAGGTTGTCTGATAGATACAAGACTGGATCCCATCTGTTTCCTCTCTGTGTTTGCATGCAGCATGCTTCTGTTTCCTTTTATTGCTGCAAATGCAGGCACACTCAGAGGAACTTATCACAACTGAATGACAACACACAATTATCATGTGTTATTGACATTTTCTTTTTCCATTTTCTTTTGTTATTGTTTGTTTTTAGGCTTGGGACACAGGAACTCCAGAGTTGTGGAAATATCAGATATCGTCAACCGTATAGCTCCAAAGGTCAGTAACAAGACACAGGACTGTCGCTCCACTCTCTGTGCTGCACTGAGGTTTCACGCTGGTTGTGTTTAAATTCTTTAAACATTGTGCTTGTGTGTTTCACAGGATGTAAAACCTAAAGGGACTGACTCCCCTCTGCTGCAGTGGATACGTGACGTCCCCTGCACACCGGAGATTCGACAGCAGCCCAGAGCCAGGAAGAAGTCTTCTCGGTGGGTTATCAATATATTGACCTGCACAGTGGGGATTTGTTGTTTTATTCCCTGAAGTGTGATACAAGGATTAAGACTAGAGTCAATCATTAGTTGATAATGTTCCTCCTCTGTTCTCTCTCTCCTCTCCACAGACAGAGCAGTGTCGAGGACCTCATGAAACTGGCCAAGCAGTTTGACAAGAACATGCAGCAAGACAAGGAGACTTCAGAGCGACTCAACACTTTCAATAATAACGTCAACGAATGTTTGAAAACGTCCAAAACAAAACTGACGGGGATGTCATTCCACAGCGGCGTTAAAGACCCAAGGTGTCCATCATCGGCGGATCAGGTGGAGTCAGAGCTGCACGCTCTGTTTGACTCCTCCACTCAGAAAGTCAGCGGTCCGCTAAGCCAGGGCTCCACGGCATCGGCCTCTTCGCAGGAAATGAAACACAAACCTGTGACCTCGGCTGGAGCCAAACCCCGACAATCAGGGCTCAGGTCGGCGCACGAGTCCGGCTCAGCTGCCGATCCTGTTGAGGAAAAAGGATCGTGTGGTTTCGGTGCGAACAAGTGCGATGAGTTTGATGACGACTGGGAGAATGATGACCTGCTTAATGACTCTTTTGTGCTGGCAATGACCGCCAATCCTGACCAGCTACAGGACGCCAACGTAAATGCCACTTTTCCTTCTAACACTAAGACAAATGCTGCTCATTTGAGCTCTGTTTGCAAGACCACTGGAGATACAAACTGCGCAAATCAGTCTTCAAATGTCAACTCCAAGCCAAGCTGCAGTGCACTCCAGGAACTGTGTCCCAAACCAAAGACTACCAACCGAAGCACTTTCAAGTTAGAGTCCAACCCTCACTTCCAGCCCGCGGCGGCTGCCAAAGAGGTTTCCAAGTCCGGCTTCACTGTTATACAACCTAAATCACAGATGTCTGACCAGAAATCTCTGACCACAAAGACACTGCCTGCTCCTCAGCCTGACAAGATCGCTAATGAACAGAGGGGGGCCTGTGCATCTGCAGGCTCTGTTAAAGACATTTCAGACGGCTTATGGGGCGACGGGGACGACGACGATGATGCGCTGCTCTACCAGGTATGTGACAGTGTGGAGAGGACCTCCAACAGTCAGCCGCCGCCGCAGCAGAAAGAAAGCACCGGCCACCGCCAAGAAAAACCAGATATTGCCGAAGACAGACAGCGAAAAACCACAGCGCCTCTGCCAATTTACAGGACCTGGTCCATGGACGCCGGTGCCAGCGCTAACAGACGGTCGCCATGCTCTTTTGTCCGTTCAAACTCATTACCGGGAACGAACTGTGAAACTGTGAACGACCGAGGATGGAATATTCCCATGGAAGGCGCCAGCAGCAAATCAGGGATGTCTCACAGCCTCCCAGGAAGCCGCGTGAGTCTGGGCGCGTTCAGCCAGCGCAGGGATTCCTCTGGAACTTTCCAGGATGTGGACATGAAGCCACATACGGTGACAGCCAAGCCCCATCACACAGCCTTCAAGAGAAATGTGTCCGACCCAGCAGTGATACGCAGCAAAGGTAAGATCACATCCGAGTTTGATATTTACACCCGGACTGGGCTGTTCAATCTGTGATAGAAAGATTTTAATAATACAGTAATGCTTCTTGGAAACAAAGCAACACAGATATTTGATTAATACTTCTCTGAAGCTTTGCTCTTATTGGTTAATGGTTATTTTAATTAATTAACGTCTTCCCAGTTTGTGGACTTCATCTACTTTTCTTAGTGTTTTGCTGTTAAGACTGGATACTGAAGTGAAAACTCACAAGTAAAACAGATGTCACATGTTGATCTTATAATCATTGACAGTTCAGTGCATGTGCACTTGAACAATTCTCCCCTCAAAGCAAGTAAACATAAAGCCATGGCTTTAATTTGTGATGCTGTCAAGCGTCCAAACCTCAGGAAGCTTCACTGCCAGTGAACTGCACTCTGATTTTTTCTCTTCTGGACGTGAAGGGATGGGGGTTTTGTACTTTGAAATGAGTTTCACCATTGGTACCCACTGGTCCTAGTTATGGTAGCAACATTTTTATGTTAACAAATTAAAATTCAGTTAGCAGCAGAACACAAGCTCTGATTTAGGCCAATTTCCCCCTCTCTCTTTTTTTTTCCTCCTCAGGTCTTTGCAACTGTTTTAATTCTTAGCTTTTCCCAGCAAACCATATTCAGCGTTTCCATTCATTTTTCTCACTTTCCTTCCTCTTTTCCAGTTTTTGTCACGAGCCAGATGACAGGAAAATGCTCTGCAGCTGAGATCGAGAGGAAGAAACAGGAGGCCCTGGCCAGGAGGAGGCTACGGATGCAGAACACCCCAAAACCATAGAGGAGCTCCTCCATCCATGACTGAAGGGAAATGATCATACTGTTAAAAAAAAAAAAAAAAAACCTGAGCAAAGTTAGTTTAGCGTTAGATCACCGGCTTTTTGTTGCTTGGATAGAAACGACCTTGTTGCCTAAGTTGTCCATACAGAGCTGCTGGATATTTTTTTGCTGCTAACGTAGAAACATATTTAAAGAGAAGTGAGTTAACGCACACACAGTCTCAGATCTGCTGCTTGGATCACATTAGAAAGAGATTTTTCCTGAGCGTTTCAAATTTTCAGTTTTGCGAAATAGCTCACAGCCTCCGAGTCTGAAATCATTCCAAGTGCTGACAAAAACCGGTCACGTTTGTTGTTGTTTTCCAACATCGTCATTTCAGCTCTCCGCGCACGTTTTAGAGAGAAAATGACTGTTTCTTTTCTTTTTTTTTGCCTTGGTTTAAAAGTAAATAGTTTCATCTCAGCGTTGCTTCTTAAAGTGCAACACCAAGGACAGACAGAAAAAAAACACAGTGTGTTTGTTGATGTTATCCATCTAAATGGATGTCTACAATTTATACTGAGCGCTGGCACTAACCGCTGTGTCCTCTACTCTGTGTGTTTGATAACATACTGTAGACTATGTGCCTTAAACATCTGTTGATGCATACTAAAACTACTTTGTCATTGTTTTACAGGAAACCAATGACCACAGTGCTGTAACACAATCTGAAACTTTTCTTTTGGGGCCAAATTCGAAGTTTAATAGATGGGAGACTAATGTTTTATACAAGAAAATAAGCATGTCATGATTTAGCAGATTTTGTTTTGTTAGTATTTCTTGTTTGTTTGAGTTTCTTGTACATTTTGTTTGTGCATGTCACACTTTTTACTTGTCAGTACAGACAGTGTTATGCCCCCCCCCTTCCCCTCTGTTGGCACAGATTATTGTAGTAGCAATGCTATGCACCTTTCAGAAGCTGTAAATACAATAACAATAAAAAACACATGAACATGTATTTTTCTTCTACTTCAAAAGGATGAAACTGACACAAGGTAGATGACCTCACACTAGACTGCCATAATGATTTTTAATCAGCTGAGTGATGACATCTTAGTGCCTTCAACTATAAGAAGGAAACTGACTCCAGTCACTGTTGCTTCACAGCAAGATGATGCTTTTAAACCTTGTTTAAATTGAAAAAAAAAAAAAATAGAAACGTCTGAATACAGTTGGCTGCTAAAATACCCTGAACGGTTTCCAACTGTTTTATGTAACTGTAGTTAAATCATTCGTCTGATTATTACCTCTGTTTTCCGGCATCATGTTGTTCCTCTTCTCTGTGCTTTTGCTCCTACCTGCAAAATATAAAACAAAGTAACAGGCTATACATCTATGAAACCATGCACACACTGAACTTGAGCACAAATCTTTTCTTTAGTTTTGTCCTATCACATTTTTAATAAAATCCATCAAACACGACGACCACGCCCCCCCCCCCGGCAGCGCTGACAAAAAGAGAGAAAGGCCGAGTTTGTGCAGAGCTGCTGTGATGAAGATGTAGACAATATGATGTATCGGCTGTGCTGCAAAGTTCAGTTTTAAATCACAGCAGTCTCACTCGAGACTACAGTTGTAGCCACAACATGTGAAATACAACCCCGGTAACATTTAAACAAGCTCACTTACAGTTTAAATCAGATCTTTTGACAGCAGCCATGTTGGGAAACTGGACCGTGGAGCTGCTCAAACTACAGGACCAAGCCAACCAAAATGTCTTAAATGCCAGAAATCCGACTGATCATTCGAGGACCAGACTGTTGATGATTCAGGCAATTAATCAGACATTGTGACGCCCCCTCGCTCACACTGCACATGAAACGCCGGCCGATCTGGCAGACGTTCACCCTGATTCTTTGAAACACTAAGGCGAGTCTCAAGCCGAGATAAAGCTGACGAAATGAGCTTGGTTGTTTTTTTTCTGAAACTGTGAAAAGCTCCCTAAAGAGGCACAGCAAACATTACACAGCTGTTTTCACAGTAGCACTCTAAACCGGGCCCTGTGTAAAACTGGTGCAGCGCCTCTTTAAAAAGACACTTTGTCTGCGTCTTTTTTTTTTTGCTGCATCATCATCGGCCCTGTAGCGTCAAGCAGCTGGTGAGGATTTTGAACGTACACAGTCGGCCTCCTCACTGTGCAGTTATTATATTGGCAGCCATTACTCTAACCTCTGTGTATTTCAGGCCCGTTGACAGGTCGAGCAGATATGACGGGCCCATTTCACAAACAGGCAAATCTGTTTTCAACATGTTGCTGCATGAAGAGGAAGACCATTGTGGATGTGCAACAGCCTCAGTGTGGAGCATATTATTGTTATTAGACATGAGGGATTATTTTAATATGAGGGCTAATTTGTCTTCTGGCCCCTTATCGCTCTACTCACCTGCTGCGCTGCGTGTGAGGGTAGCGGGACAATGTTCGTCTTTGTAATCCCGAGAGAATTCCTGTGTCCCTCCCTCAAGCCCATCCCCGGCTATTGCATGCCTGCGAGAGTTCCCAGGTGTGTGTGTGTGAGACGGGTGGTCTGCAGGTGTGTATATTTGAGTATTTATCCCATTCTGAGCACGTAATAGGCCCCATCCTCCTCCCTGCCCTATCTGTTCCCCTCCCCACCTCGGTCTGACTGTAAATCAGATGGCAGGGCAATTTGGCAACAGCATAAAGGCCCCTGGTTTTTATGACTATGATTATGGTTATGATGATGACTAGTATTTATTTCAACTATCTGATGAAACCCTTGGCTAAAGCTAACAGGTGTCGAGCAGGTACAATATCGTGCTCGCTGAAGGATCCCTGTAATGTCGCCACAGAGAGCGAGATATCGTCCGCCAAACAGAAGAATGGGCTGTTTCAGCGGCCGCTCGTCACGCCGTACATGGAGCAATTTCTGATTATTGGATAGGAGTGGAGCGCCACAACGTCCTCTTTGTGGAGAGAGAATGATTTATGGCTGTTAGTCAGGCATAAGGCAGTAATTGCCGCAGTGACGATTATGTTACCATGGCACCTGTTTAAACTGTCTATTCTTATGTGAATGTTTTCATTTTTTGGAAGAGGAGAATTTGCAGCTTGAAACTGATGTGTGGAGACATTAATTGATGCTGGGAAAGGGTCTGGGATGGTGTGGTAACAATTAAGGGGAAAAAGAGAGTGTGTGATTGACAGATTTGTGTTGTGTCATCTGATATATTAGGGAAAGTTTGTCAAAATACCAAAGCAACCTGGAATATTTACTTTAAACACACCAGACAGGAGAAGTCTATTCTATCTATACAAATGTGTACACTACTGCTAAAACTGAACACATATTGATGATTACTGTAAATTAATGTGACCTCTGTGCTGACAGACAAGACACAAAGTCAACATGAGCTCACATGCGATGCAAAAATCAGCTTTGTGTGCATGTTTAGCACTCGTCAATCATGACTGGAGCCGGTGTGCTCATGGCGTGACGGCTTAGAGGATGTTCTCCGCTGAGTCTGACCTATGACCTCCACTGTAGATGTTAAAGTGAAAAGAGGATTTCTTATTTCTGTCTTTGCTGAAACACTGTTGTGTCACAGGTTCAAGACTTAGGGACTTGTCCCGATGACGAATATGGAACAAAACCTTTTCATATGTATAGGATTAATCCATATTTCCTCTGTGCAGGAAGATTGTTACGGTGCGTATAACATATAACATGTACATCTTGTTTAGATTGGTGATCACCAATTTATTTATCCAATAAATTCTTTGTTTTCTCCTCTCTGGGGGTCACAGGTCATTGATCATTATCCAAAACCCATTAGAAGAAAGGACTATTACAGTATCTAAGGCTTCAGAGATTACTTGTGATGATCCATTACACATAAATGGAGCCTACTTATCTCACTTAAGGTTGTTCCAAAAAAGAAACAAAGTAGCCAAAGGTGGGGATGACATTATGAAAAGAGTGCTGTTCAAATCACTTTCCTTAAAGTCCTCTGAATCTGGCAATTTGGAAATAGAAAATGACACCATTTTAAGAACCTCGAAGGCTAGAATTTATTCCCTCCTTTTTCTTTTTCTTTGCCGTCTTCTGTGCACTTATCTCAGTATGGGGTTGAAGTGGCGGAAACGAGTAATGAGACCTAGAGGCACACTAGTGTGCTGGATTACCAATACATTTGCAGCGGATTAATATGAGCCAAAAATTTTCCAAGGATATCCACTGTGTCGCAAAGAGACTCCAAGAACAGCGAACATAAATTTAGGTTCTTTAGAAATACGACCTGAGGTAGCTATTGCCTCTTTAACCCAAGTGCAGAGCAGCCGCTGGAGATAGCATCTCTAATCGCTTTCCCATGCTGTGAGGCCATGCTGCAGAAAGGCTAAACACTGTTTTCATAGCTTACAGATTACCTCCCAGTGTATGACTAATACATATCACACATACATCACCCCCCCTCCTTCATACTCTCTAACTTTGGCTATCCCTCTTTCATCCGTTTGTATATCTGTGTCCCTCTTCAAGTCTGTCTGTCTGTCTCTCTCTCACACACACACACACACACAAATACACACGCATGCAGATACACACACACACACACAGAGAAGAGGAGGTGTGCAGCACTGTGGCAGCAGCCTGTCAGCAGCGTAAATGACCTGTGAAGAGTTTCACGGTGCGTGTCATTAGGCAGCTTTAGATTTGTTTCAACAGTGCTTTACCTGAGGGCTCCATTCATGGGCCCCCAGGTATGACTGCCCTCCCCGTTGGGAGGGAAGGGGGCTGGGAGGGGAGTTGCCAAATTCCCCTACTCCCTCCATAGAGGACAATGATGGAAAGCATGACGGGGCAACGCTTAAGTATTCAGCTCAGCGCGTTCTGAGGAAAATGTGTCATCTCTTAGATCGTTTGTTTAGACATATTTTGTGCCCGTGTTGTTTCCCTGAAATCATTTCTTTAATCACAGCCTGTCATTTTACTGTTATTAGTTTTTATTTATTGGTTTAATATGTTCTGCACAGAGAATTTCTTCTTCTCAGGGAGCAGAGTGAATCGTCCGATTGTGAGACATTTAAGAGAAAGCTTTGGGTTTTTTATTTTTTATTTTGAGTAGTTCCTGATAGACGTATTCTCTCTGTAATATCTTTTTTTCTGTGTTTTTGTGGTGAAGTATGATAATAACAGTGAAACCTTATGTTGCTTTTAGTGTTTGGTAACTTTTGGAGCGCATAGGATTGGCTTAAATGGCTTTTTTCCCCTCACCTGAGACAGACCTTACCATAATGGTGTAGAGTTTAAGACTCTTATTCAAGGGATTTACAACTAGTTTATCAGAATATTTTTTCTAGGAAAATAAGTCACTTAAAGGTCAAAGTTACTCAGACATAGTAAAGATAAGGAGTAAGAAGATGTCAACCAAAGTTTTGTTATTATAGCCTAATATAAATCACTGCTTTGGAATGAAAAGGAGTAGCAGAAAAAACACCTCTTGTGAAGGATTTATTAGTCCAATGAAAGCTACGCGATCAATTCAACTTTCTCAAATTCCATTTCCTTGTACACTGTTCAAGCCTGGATTATCACAATGTTTTTTTTCAAATCTTCCTCCATCCAAACTGATCCCATATTGATACCCTGGCATCACCACGCTTTATTAGGCAAGCTGATAAGCATCTGCAGACTTAACTGTGTTTTGAGAAGCAAGACTCTCTCGCACACAGCCAACAAATATCCCTGTTGCCACATTCCTCCGGCCTATATCTGCCAACACCTTTGCGCTACAATGGCTTTGGTCCTTTTTTTTCTTCTTCTTCTTCTTCCCCCAGCCCATAATAGTCAGCGTGGGCTGTAATGGTCTGTTGACAGGTTTAGGCTGAGGTAATTTTGTTTCTGGGCTTTACAGTGAGGTGCCAAATCTTCCCCTGAGGAAGAAAAAAAAGAGTAGCAGATGCAGGAAAGCTAGCTATTAGCTTCCTAATGCACACTTTTTTTTTATTAGCTGATTGTTGTTATAAAAGTTTGTGCATAAAGAGGCTGCAAATCATTTTTATATGAGGGCTTTTACATAGAGTCGGCTCATCTTCAATGACTTGGAGGTAATAGCAGGGCTGGGTGTTGTTGCTTTGCTGTGCAGTCAGGGGATAAATGTGTTAGCATTGTGCTAAAATGTGAAGTGGCGCTAGCTTCTGTGAGCTGTGTGCTCTTGAGTTAAAATGGCTCCTGCTGAGCAGAGACACAGTTCATTATTTGAAGCAGGACTGCATAAAGAGAGGCCAGCTGAGTGGAACTCCAGCTGCCGGACTCACACACACACAGACACACACGCAGACACACACACAGATGTAATGTAGAAACACACCATGGAAAATGCAAGGGAAAGCAAGACTGTGGAGGCCAAGGGGTTCCCTTAGCAATGTGCAAAGCAGATCAACCGTACACACACAGAATACACAAGCACCTGCCAGCTGACCATCTCCTATGGGATGGAGGTTACCACTGCTCTGAAGCCACACAACACAACACACAACCGAACACACAGACACACACTGGTCATTATGACTTTTCAGGGTCCTACTTCTTCTCTGTGCTGTTCGATTCTGGCAACAGGAGAGAGAGATATCATCTTCCACAGTATTTAGTCTGATTGTCTTTTATAAGAGAAGTTGTTTTTTTATGACCAAAACTATTTGGAAAGCTCCAGACTGCAGTGGCTATAACAATGCTGGTTGCTGTGAAGTGCCAGTCTGCAAATTCTTACTGATTTAGTCTTTGGATTTTCTATTTCTGGAGCTTCAGATTCCTTCTCCTGTTTACTGCGCCGCCTCATGCTAACGAACTAGCTACTCAGCGTTTCATAGCAGAAATTCTGCTGTTCCCCAACACACATGCTTTCCACTAAATGTTTCGCAACCAGTCACCAAAGCCTTGTTTCAAGCAGCAAATATAAAAAGCCTTCATAACCTGGATATACAGCACAGATGCACAATACACATAGCCATTACTTTAAATGAGTATTACATCAAACCTTATGACCAGGGTGGGTAATAACAACGCTGTGCAGGCACAAAACACACCTTCAACCTTAACCTTTACTGAGGCACAGGCCTAATGTGAATGCATAAACACAACAAGAACACACAAAAACACAACCCCCGTCTGGAGCCACAGGTTGGTCCGTGTCCAGACTAGCTCAGTGGTGTCTGCTCATTGTCAGTACTTCCATTTCCTTGCTCTGATAAAGTATGACAGATAGAAGAGGTGTAAAGAGGCTCGTATACACTGAGGATCAACAGCTCTCTCACACAGTTATGAGACGATAATTCTTTGTTATATTCACTAATACACACCCGTCTTTCTATCTCACACTCTCAAAAACACTACATGCCAAGAAGGAGGCAAAAGGAAAGGAATGCCAGCACAGAGCGAAGCAATGTTTTGTAGCACAGTCTCCTCCTCAAAGGCAAATTGGGAGTCCCCAGTCAAATTACTCGAGCTGTTTCCAAATGCAAATATGTGTTATCAAATCAACAAAGCAACTAAAGATGCAAATCGAGAGATCCGTGCTGCTCGTTTAGCATCTGTTGGGAGGAAAAGAAATGAAACATTTCCATCAAGACTTTGCCCTGTGTTTTCTCCGCTGAGAGTGAAACGCAGATTTGTATGTTTTTGTTTGAAGATTCGCTTTTGAAAGTCTTCACAAGAAGCCGGGTCCCTCCTGGCAAGGTGGGAATTCACCATGTGTTTCATTTCTGAAACAGTCCCTTTTTTTTTCTTCTTTTTTTTTTGTTGGGGTTAGCTAGTCGCCAAGTTTGCAGGATGTAAAAAGAGACGGGAGACAGGGGACACATCTGAGCCAAGATGGAGAGCTCATCCCTGCAGCTAATATACACTCTGCCCCAGAATGGAGGTTGGTATTAAATGTCCAGGGTGAGTTGTCTTCAGACTTTGGACGGCTGTTGGAGGAATTTACCATTTCCCTTACAAATACACTGTGTTCCTCTTCTCCTCCTTTATGACTGCACTGTTTCCTTTTATGTGACAAGGCCGGGTCGGAACCTGGAATATATACCTTTATCTGTTTGCTTCTCTCTTACACATTATTCTACTTCATCTGATTTTATAATAAAGCTGTTTTTTTTGTTTTTTTGTTTTATGTTTTTCTGTTTCATGGCCCATTAAGACGACATATTATCCAGCACTCGCTTCCAAGCTGTTGCTCTGCGACTGCTGAAACCATGACTTTTATAACTGTGACATTGTCGGACACAATCACCACACACCATAGACTGTATATAAAAGACACACACAGACAGAGAACATGTGAGGCTGGAGCAGGTTCCCAACATAGAGATGTAAAAACAAAGAGCAGGACATATGGATGATGGCAGGAAGAACTTGTAGAAGTGCTATACAGTACTAGTGTGTAATATACTGTGTGCATGTGTAAGAGCATCAGGGAATACACACTGTGTGTTTTTCTGTTTGTTTCCACTGAGTTTCATTTTTTTTTCAGATTCTTCTTGTTTGGTTTCAGACGTTGAGGCTCAGTCCCAGCGGTCTTCTCTGTCAATACTGCTGAAACACGTCTGTCCTGTGTCACACATGCCACCTTGACACATAAGGCCTGTTTACATGCTACTAGGCCCCCCCACCACACCCCACCCCACCCCACCCGCCCCTGCACTCATCGCCCCGCACAACCGCCCACACACAACCCACGCTAAAGGTTACCATGCAGGGATTTTAATCTACATGTGAAATGTGCTCTCCTACGCCTCTTCTTCTGTCTAGTCAGCAATCTGGCTATTGCCCTGTGATTCACAGAGCCTCACTTTATTGATTGAATGGGCTTTAGTCTGGAGCGCACACACTGGAAAACATACATCCATCCACGTACACACACTCTCACACACACACACACACTGGTGACTTTGTTGCAAATGGAGGGAGGGAGAGGGATGAGGGTGTCAGGCTTAGCATGATGGGCGAACATCAATCATTGCTTGTCAGCCTCGCCTTTTTTTTTTCTCCCCCTCCCCCCCAAACTCCCCCCCCCCTCCACCTCCTCTCACTTTTCTTCTGCCTCACTGATCAGCCTTTGTTTTGAATGGTGGTGTGTGTATGTGTGTGTGTGTGGAGAATGCGGTCCGACCACATGGACAAGACGCGGGCTGTTCGCAGGTGTTATCGTTCTCAGCTGCCAATTAAGTCTCATGTCGTTTACTCTCGTACCTCCGGGTCATGACAAACGCCATGCATTTTAATAAGGTTTACATGTGATAGGGATTACAGACCTGTTGTCCACTGGATGTGCGCCTGCATGAGTGAGTTCATTAAAGTTTGTGTGTGTATATGTGTGTGTGTGTTGTGGAAGTGGTGCATCGATGTACTGTATGGTTCAAGCAAAAACAAAGGAACAAAGACCGTTAAAGGTTTTTACACAGTAAGAGACGGAAATGCACAACAGAAATCGACATCTTATGGGAAGTGCATCTTATTAACTTATGAACTGCATGCCTATAGCATTGTTCAAAGCCTTTTGTGTCTCCAGAGGGAAATGCACAAAGTCAGGGTGATGTCACTTCAGGCAGCGTGGACCGGAGCGGAGGATTATGGGTTGGGAAATGGTCGGAGGGGAAGTGAGTTCACCAGACTTCTGCAGCTCCCCATGTCTGCTTGAGGCTGGTTGCTCCAGGCTGCTTTCAAGGCTCCTAGCAAAACACAAGAGTCTGTGCCTGAGTTGCATTGTGGGTAATGTAGGCAACGGGTTTGACTGCATGCAAAAGAGATGATGATCTCCTTCTAAACTGGTGTGTTTCTCTTTCCAACGTCCATTACTGAACTTTAAAAAATGTCCTTAGTGACTTGAATACAGTAAATGTTTTTTGCACAAACACTTTTTTTTTGTCAATAGGGCATTTACAGTTCAGTGATAGAATAACTTTTAAGATTAATCGGAGCATTTTTGTAGTTTATCTGTGTTGCTTCTTTCTACTCGCCTGTCGCTATGGGTCCATCTGACTTTCTGTGTGCTTCATGTTTAAAATTTCAGAGAAACCAGAGGATAAGAAGACATCCGGAACTAATAGACTTTCCAAAGACTTGAGCTCAGAATATGACGATTTATGAATCGGCCCGGGACAAGTGCTGCGTCTGTTTGTCAGGGAAACATATATTTCTTCTTTTCCCTTTTTGGAAAAATGGATTTGGCCCTCCACCAATCACTGCGAGCGTGTTCTCTTCATGTTGTGCCAAAAACTACAGCATGCTTCTCTTTCTCTGTTGGTCGTTCTGACTCTATTTGTTATTATGCTTTGTGTTGTGTGGAGAAAGCCCCAGTGTGTCTTATTTGTAATGGGTGCCAGGGGCTGGGGGAGATGTGTTTTCAATTACCACTTGGTAGAATGACTGATGGTAAGACAATCAAGCACAGAACTGCAGCTCAGTGTGTGTGTGTGTCTGCGTGTGTGTCTGTATGTTCATCCATGTGTGACTATGTTTGTATGTGTGCAGGCTTGCATGTGCAAACTGCTTTGTGCATGTTTGTGTGTGCATGCCTGCATCTGTGTTTTTATGTGATCTGTGCTCTGATTTTTCCCACATTCTGCTTTCATTCACTGTTGACGGGTCAGCAAGGAAACTGCCACCACTGGTACAGAGACAGAGTTATCCCAGTGTAACAAACAAAATTTGTGAGTTTCTCAGACCAAAACATAAAACAACAAAGCAAACACAAGTTCTGAGGAGTACCACCTACAAAAAAAAAAAACATGTTGGTCTTTTTATAGGTCTTTGGGTTCGTGCCAAAAATCTAAAACCAGAATCAAACCAAAACCTGGTGAAGGATGTGGAACCGAAACCAAAACAAATCCGCTGTCACGAAAAATTACAGGGAGGCACTGGTGATCTAATACTGAGGGATTGTCCTCACAAAATCTGAAGGGGATAGACACACGAATCCACAGCTTGCCTTGATAATCTTACTTGTGCTGCACAGTATAAAATAACAACTATTGCAGAGCATTGACTTGAATTGGCTCAACCATTATATCCAGACAAGTTCAAAGACTTAACTTGTCAGAATTCTTATAGAGATCCTGTTGCTTTTATCCACACTGACTTTAGTGAGCGCAATAAAGTAAATAATGGGAGTCTCGTGAGGTTTTACACAATATATGAAGCATATTTTCTTGTCCGTTCTATACTCTCTCCCTCATTTATGGAAGTGAAAAGTGTGTCCCTCCATCCTTGTTTCAGAGTGTGTTATCGAGCCCTGGAGTCTGCTGCCGCCTGAAACGTCCAGGACACAGATGGGGCTTATGAATGTTTAATCACAGGTGATGTAGTTCACAGCCAACCAGACACAACTCGGAGGTGTGTAATATCTGAATAACGAATGATCTTTGTTTCCACGATGATTTTTTAAAAAGAAATTGGGAGACAATGTGCAACAACGGCATTTGTGAAGCAGGATTGTCGACTTCTCTGCTGGTCGTTGCACATTGTGTTACTCTCTCTCTGTATGTTTTTGTTTAATGAGAAGTCACTCCAGCATGCATCATCCAAACAAACAGCGGCCTAATAAAGAACGAAAACTGGTTGGTCCACTCTCTGACCTTAAGACGCAAACACACCCCCATAAACACGGAGTGTGAAAGAGAAAGGACATATTAGAGCAGTGTATTGTATATTTATGAGGCCACGTAATGCATCACATTTATTCCATATTCATTTTAAATATTAAAGACCCTCCTGCCCCCCCCCCCCCTCGCTGGCAGGAAATGACACAATACAAAGGCGCAAGTCTTTAGAGTTAAAACAGAAATGTAATACACGTTGTAGAAAAGCAGCACATACTTTAAGAGTAGGTCACATTTGAGGAGAAGCTCTTGCAACATTTTAAACTGCAATAATTAATAGACATAGAAGCTTATTAACTAGATGCTCACCATGATTAAATGTAATAAAGGACATCATTTATTTCACATGCATACAGTGTGTTTGACATATGTGACACGCGGACAAACAGTACGTGACATCAATTTATACGTTTAAACCATTCTGCTGGAAATGTTAATATATGATTCTCCTCCTCTCATTGATCCCTGCTGTTCTTCCACTAGAACTACAACAGTGACCTCTAGTGTGGCTGCTTCCCCCAAAGACCTGACAGCAAGGTTCACTCTGCAGAAAACGCAAAGCGTTCTGCACAGTGAGGATTTTCAGGCAGAGTGAGTCACATGCACCGCCGTGAGAGAAAGTTAATTTCAATCTCCTGTTCTGCTTTGTTTAAGAAACCTCGCGCTCCGTTTGAGTGATGGCTGAACAACATGTTTAAACCGGCTGCCTTCTTCAGTAGCTGCAGGTGATTTCCGTTGCAGCTCCGCATGAGTCAGAAAAAGATTTCCAAATAATTTCCCATGTTTGTTTTACTCGCCATGCAAAACCAGACGGGTGGAGTTCAACGCAGGCAATGAATACCAGAAACATTAGACAGTATTCAGAAGGTATTTAAAAAACAATACAGCAAATGTCTCAGTGATTGAAAGCCTACTCTGCCTTTGTGCAGTAAGATTGATTAAAATTAATGGCTAATTACTCGCAAAAACTCCAACATTATAAAACATTAACTGTACTTTGGAGTGAATAGCCTACTTGTGTTACACTTGCATAGTGTAGAAAATAGTGAACTAGAAAATAAAGAGAGATGATCTCTACTTCCACTTGAAAATGATAAAAACTGGTTTATCTTCATGGTTTATCTTTTAAAATGTCATCTGGCATTGTGCACACACACATATGAGCACAAATGAAATAAATAGCAGCACTAAATCATATATGGCATGGTTGTGTACACATAAACCCATGCATACATACATACATACATACATACATACATACATAGATACTGCAGGCACCTGTACGTATGCAGACACACCATCAACACCCGGGTGGCAACAAACTCCCAACCACCACCACAAATACCAACCGACCCCAAATCACTCCATCTCGGAAACTCCTCTTCCTCTCTCCGTCACACACACACATACACACACACACACACACTTGTTCTCTAGCAGCTAGGTCCTTTAGCCTCAGGCTTTCCACAATGAAATTTTCATGCAGCCATATGGAGGAGTATTGGTGATAGAGATTTACTGTCAGGGCTAGACATCCCACTGGAGAAAACAAGGAAGCCTGCACATATTGGCTTCTGTAAATCAGGAGGAGAGGAGAGGAGAGGAGAGGAGAGGAGAGGAGAGGAGAGGAGAGGAGAGGAAAAGAGAGGAAAAGAGAGGAAAAGAGAGGAAAAGAGAGGAGAGGAGCTCCATAGAGCGCCGGGGTCTCACCAATGCTGCTGACTATGGACGTCGCTGCAATAAAAGTATATCTGTGTGTCTGTTTTGTGCATGCATGTGTGGCTTTGTTGTTGTACAGTGTTTGTGTCAAAGTTCAGCTAAGTAGGTACAGAAGCAAAAGAAAGGCAGGTGTTGACCCCTATTCTTCGTCCTGTATTATGGAGGAAATAGAGGAAATGGAGCTCACAGCCTTTAAATTGACCATGAACTTTAGAAAAACAACCCGCTGTGAGAGGAAAGGTCACTGTTTTTGCAAGACAAAGAATGCTGACTGATACAGTGTTTGCAGTGATGCAATGTATTCTCTACGGCTGTCTGTGTGTGTGTGTGTGTGTGTGTGTGTGTGTGTGTGTGTGTGTGTGTGTGTGTGTGTGTGTGTGTGTGTGTGTTACACAGCAGGCATAACCCGTTCTGTGAATGACTGAGGAGGAGAAAGAAGCAAGAAAATATACAAAAGGTTGTTGACACTGTCAGATTCTCTGTCAGCGTCACTCAGGCTTCATTCATAAGAGCTATTTTGACATTCAGGAAATGCACTCACTAGTATTTACTGTCTTACTAAGAGTAACAGGAGAGGATCAGTGTCAATCTCCAGTCTTTGTATTAAGTGTTGAGCTGGAGCTGGGTGGTGATTAGCTTAGCTTTGCAAAAAACACAGAGCCAGCTTGGCAAAGTTAACAAAAAAACCTGCCAGCTCACCAATGAACATGTAGGATATCATTTTTCCATATACAATCCATTATATATGAATAGATATCAAAATATTATAAGAAAAGAAGCAATAATTTGTGCTTCTACGGGAGGTTTGCATGTACATACTGCAACAAATGCAGGGACAGGAGACGTCAGGAAATAGAGCAGAGTGTGAGAAAAGTAGGGCGGAGGCTGAAGTGTGAAAGAGAGGAACATGATAGCCAGAGTCATTGCCTAGCATGTTAGGTAACCAGTCCTTGGTTGGTTGTTAAAATGACAAAGTGCATTAAGTTTGATAGATACAGAATAATAAATGTCAGATAATGATTTCTAAACCTGCAGCTATAGCGCATACTGAAAAAGATTTTGAGGAAGAAGCATCTTAGCCGTGGCGTAAACACGGTTTTCCATTGATAAGACGACATCGCAAAAATATACCAGTTTCAATACCAGTTTGAAAAGTGTTTCCTTTGATCTGGGAACCCCCTCATCTCCCCTCCCTGTGTTTGAACCCAAACGCTCCAAGATGGATCAGCAAGCCGCACAAATGTGAACCAGATTCCCAGTGTTACCGAGTGGGATGGTGGGAATGCTGCTGAGGGGGGATTGTGGCACATGGCCGTCCTCACTGATAGCCTTGTTAGCATTCATACATGCTAATGAGTGGGTTTAGGATGCATGGATGATTAGGCAAAGACAAGTAGACTGAGTGTTGACACTGTAATGAGTCTGTGGGCTGAGAAAGGAGGATTTAGAGATTGGAAGTTGTTTGGAGTAAAGGAAATGCCTCTGGGCTTAGAAGTTTGATCACAAAGCAAGCAAGCACACCTGCTGCTATCGTAAACGTTAACAAAGAGCTCGCCAACTTTACATAGTGCACAGGGCATATGGTGCTTGGTTTACAGTTTTAAAAAAGATTCCTGACAAAAAAAAAGTTGAGTTAATGTTAAATGACAATATTTTTCATTATCAAGTATCTTTTTTTTTTTTTTTTTATCAGTCTGCTAAACACCTGCAGCCCTTTAACTTAGGTATTGTGCTAGCTGCTAGCTTTGGCTTCACATCCTACCAATAAATAATCAGTGTCTTTCAAAAATAAGTGTATTTGCCAAAATGTCAAACTTTTCCTTTAAGGAGTTTCACAACACATGTCTGAATAATCAGATGAGTCATTTGAAAAGTTTGTCAAAACAGACGGAAACCACGCAGACTGCGTCAGATGCCTTCTTTGTCTTTTGTGGGTTTTCTTCCGTGCCAACATTGGCAGCTTGATGGATCAAGAAAGAATCAGACCAGTTATAATCTTGTTGATCCTTATCAGTACATCACTGTCTCCTGCAGAGGCTAATTCATACTGTAAATAGAGATGTTACCTCTTTGGATCCAAAATGAGTTTTGACGGGGGACAGTTTCACATGCAAAAGCAACTAAACAATAAGTCATATTGATTTTTTAATGCAGACATTTTATTCCAAATAAAAAAAAAACTCAGTCTGTAATTGTCTTCACACATCCAAAGTGTTGTCAGACTGAACAAGCACATGCAGTGTTTCTTTGAAAATGTATCACTTATTAAACAATGGGCAGTTTTTTTATTAATCCCACCTCTTCCTTGTCAAAAGCACTAACAGTGAGGAGGACGGTCTCTCTGTTTCGCTCTGTCTCACTGAACTGAACCTGAGTCAGTGCCAGGGTCAGAAGAGCAGTGTAAACATCCAGGTCTCAGCTCAGGGCTGCTGGTCCGGACCGCACAAAGGCCCCCAGCCTCAGCCTCAGCCTCAGCCAGCAGCGCATTCCCCCCGCGTCACTCAAAGACCACAACAATCCTGTCTTTGTCGGCCGGTGATTGATGACACACAGGAATTTCATTCACGACCGCCCCGTGTTTTGGGGTTACCGTGACGACCAGGTGAAAACACAGCACATTGGGAGTATTGAGTTTCCCAACCTTGATCGCAAGGGAAGAGGTAGAGGGGGGGAAAAAAAAAGGAGAAGCAACGACGGAGAGGTCACTGTTAGAAGTTAAACAAACAGCCATAACTGTTATCTTAGAAGATAAGCGCTGGGAATTATCTTGTTGGTTTTTCACAAGTCCAGTCGATGCTGAGCTCACCGTGTGACGTTCCACACAGGTGACGTGAAATCAAACATTTCCTCCTCTGTTTTTTCTTCTTCTTCCGCTTATGGTTTTACTGAAGTCAATAGAGACCATAAAGTTTTTTTCTCCTCTTCTTTTTCTTTTTACGATTATTTGTTTAAGGTTTAACAATTTGCTATTGGATCATTTTTGGACAGTTTGCATCGGGGGTTACACAAGCAAAGTACACAAATGTGTTCATAGACTCAAGCCAAGCACACATCACTTATCCATATAAATAAAGACCCATCCACCCCCCTGTCCCCCACACACATACACACACACACACACACACAATCAGTCATGCACACGCGTGCACATACACCCACATTAAGAACAGTCATTTAATGGATATAGCTAGTTGGTAAAGTGCACCATTAAAGAGACGAGAGCCTGAGCATAACAAAGCTCTGATGCAATATTCATGCCTTCTCATTCTGGGCTAATGCTGTTTTCCTCCATTCCAAAGCAATGGATTTGCACATAACATGTCCCTATAAAGAGTCTTAAAGTGTACGTGGAGGAGGCTTTCTTAGAGAACTCGATCACCTTACTCCACGGAGGGTAATTAGGCATTTGTTTGTTCACATATTCATCTGATAGACATGGACACATTAAACCGGAGAGGTCGGGGATGCACAGAGAAAGTTAAGTGATCAGTTGTCTTTCCCAAGGGCATTTTGCCAGAGATGGACACACAGGGAATCAAACTTTAAAATTCATCTTAAGTGTTTGCTGGTAGGTATGGATTTACTTAAGTTTAGCAATCAAAGCTACTATATCACCGTAACGACCAAATCAGAAAACCATCGGGTTGACTAACTGTGGACAGCAAGCTTTCCTAAGAGCCGACTTTCATCCAGATCTAATTTATGTGTCTATCTATCTCATCAGTATGCCTATACTACAGACAGTTCCAGATGAGCTCATGCAAACCAATTCAAAAACTAACTTTATTTGAAAAGAACTTTATTTAATTAAATGACTTGGAAAATAAAACAATAGTTGAACTCTTGTGCACTCAACTGCAAAAATACACAAATTTAAACTAAAATACAGTCTTAGCTGCTCCTTTAAACATTGGAGCAATTGAGCTCAGAAAAATGTGGCGGAAAAAAAAGTCATGATACAAGCCGAAAAATCAATCTTCTGTCACACACACGTACACACGTCCAGAGGAACTATGCATGCACTGTGCTTTTTTTTTTTTTTTTTACCATAACTATGCTACATTTTTACCTTAATTAAAGCTTCGGAGTAATTGTGATGGTTTTATAAATGACTTTTAACTTGTTACAGGGAGAATGGAGGCTCTCTGCCTTCCACCTAACGTCTCTTGGCTGAAAATCAACCTTTCAAGATCAGAGCCGCCGACCTGGTGTCCCAGCTCTCGTCTCAGCGGCACCACGACACAAACAAGCCCCGTAACCCGTAATCTCTTGTTTATGACAGATAAGACTACACAAATATACACGTTGTAACACTGTATATGATATATAACGTTATCTACCACTCTATTGATTGATTTCTCGCTGGCTTAGTTAAAAACAAATGCACATGGCCGGGAGCAGGGTTAGCAAAACAGTGCAAAAGCAACAAGGCTTTGAGTAAATGCCAACTTTAACACTTATCTCACATCGTCCTTTCTACTGAGGTTTAGCATGCTAATCAGCTAGCTCTAGCTCGTCTTGTCATTTACGGATAGCGACTCACTTAAGTCTTCAATCTGCCCTGACGGCACCATCATGATGCTCCAAGTGCATAGTACAACTTATTTGTGTTATGAAGACATCAACGTCTGAAGAACCACCACAGAGTCCTCCTGACAAATAGCCCCTTAAAGACCACTTTAAATCACACCGCCAAATATGAAGCTGCTACAGTGGCCAGTTACTAAGAGATCAAACAACATGTGAGCTTCACCACAGCTCTCCTAAGTTAGAACAACGGAACGTAAAGATTATACCCGACAGTAAGGAGTTAAAGCAAAACGTCACATGACTCAAAATAATCTCTTGTATAATCAGCGAGATGCTGAGTAAGAGAAGTAAATTACAGCTTTGTGTTTCTTTCTTTGAGGAGGATGAAACACAGACGAATGATGAGATGATAATAAAGAGGAATAAACTTGGCATTCACACCTGATCAAAGTAAAATGTTTCTGGCTCTGATCCACAAAGAGGAAGAAAGAAAAAAAGAAAACAACCACAGTAAACCACAAACCTCCCCTGTGCCCTCGTGGAAACAAAGGCCTTTTAGTGACATAGATTTGCAGCTAATAAAGCACTCTAGCATATTTTAGCCTTCATCTGCCATGCAATAAATTAATATATGAAAATGTTGGATATCCTCATCTGAGCTCCCATCCAGGCATGAATTATTCACCTCAGCATGGCTACTCCATTATGTACTCTGCCTGCCACTTAGGCTGATGCTCCTGCACAGCCCCATGCATACAGAGACATTAGGCCTCTCACTCACATGCACATACACACAATTATATACAGTACAGTGCATGTGCACAGACGTAGACATCTACTACTGGCATCTACGTGCACATTTTATTTTTATTTATATAGCACATTAATACAAATATATTAATACAGTATACACATGCATGTATTCACAGGACATGAGTGTATGCCAAGTGATTCAGGCATTCAATAAAACACACTTTCCCTCTCTCACACACACACATATACACACTCAGAACTCAAACAGTGTCCTCTTTATCTCCTGACTTGTAATCAGTGCCATGTAGGGATCATCTCCACCCCCAACAGTGCACACACTGTAACCTATCATCCTAGAAACCCCCAAGTGTCATTATCGACTTCCCTCTATTAGTTTAGCAAAAGAACTCCTTTATCCTAGAATTAGCAGAATTAGTTGTTATCAGTTGTTTGTTTTACACACAAACTACAAAGAGAGCACTGAGAGAGGGAAGCGAGGAGTCGACCTCCAGCAGCTCAGACACACGTTGACAGCTTTACGGCCTATGATTGGAATACAACCATCAATTATGTCCCACTGCATGTAATAGAAGACGGTATCAAACCATCTTTGAACCTGATCAAAATGCCAACTTGCCACACTGGCGAACTGTGAATGTAAACGCCTGGGTGTAATTTCAGGTTTTATCTACAATGGGATGTTCTGTGGTCTGACAGTGGATCCGCTAAACCGTGCTGAGTCTGCAGTACACGGCGGTGTTTATTGGTGTAGGGTTAGCATCTATGTTTATATTTACATTAGCTGCACATTAATCATCCTTTATCTGAGGTTCTGTTACAAACGAAGCATCTAATGTGTAACTACAGATGCAAATGAATATGGATGGAGATATGGAGACTTGAGATTTACATGTGAGTTGTGTTATGTGGAACATTTTTCTTTTTATTACAGTAACACACTCAGGACACTTTCTGTATCAGAATTACAAATTATGAGGACCTCTCTGCTGAGGAGCCGTGTCAATATTTGCACTGATAAGAGACATCCATGGAAACCTTCCCAGCCACTGTGAGAGGGAAAAAAAACAAAAAAAATCTCCGTGCAATGAAGTTTCCCCCCCAATTTTTTTTTTTAAACAGGACAAAAAACTTTTGAGAATAGCCCTTAAGTCAGTGATTAACTTTCTTCCCGTCTGCTGCAAGCCCAGCATGCCTCTAGTTCCAATAGCGCCGGCAGTGTGATACATTACACTACATTCTCATTATGGCCACCTAGGGTTTTCCAACAGCTTGTACGGTCCGCGGTGAGTCTGCTCTCCCGTAGAGCTGGGAGGGTTGGGCACTGCTGCTAGCTAGCACCAGGTGTGAGGAGAAACTGGAGCTGCCTTTCTCCTCTTCCTGCACCGCCACATGGATCTCGGAGCCAGAATCACTTTACTTTCATCAGGTATAAATGCACGAGGAGCTAAACTGGGCTGATGTAGTTGCACCTGTGTAGGTTATGAGAGCAAAAAAAAAAAAAAAAAACTTTTCCAGCCTCTTTTCCTCGAGTCCTGTTACTGCGCTTATAAATTCAGTCGTATATACACGGCCGGTAAAGAAAGAGAGGAGCTCTAAAGGGAGCTGCGGTTTTAATGATTGCATTCCTTGGCCACTTGTAATGCAGTGTTGATAACAGAGGAAGTGAAAGAGATTTTTCTTTTAGATTGTAGGTCATTTTGTTCACCGGCACTAAGTAAGTAGCCAAAATATAAATATAAATGTCTAAAAGTGGAAACCACATGTGAACAGACTCGGATTGCATCACCACTTTATAGGCTATATCATTCTTTTTATTCCACTAATCAGACATTTAACATTGAAAATTTGAATTCTGACCTCATATCACGTCCGTTATTGTGTATTTTGTAGGTGTCTGTGAGAAATCCCACACATTTGTTATACTTGGCAATTAAGGCGGTTGTGATTGTATCAGGGAACGAGACGGAGCCTGGAGAGGACACCAAAGGTTTCCAGTGAGAGACGAGCTGTAGTTTCAATCCACGGCATCGCCCCATGAAACATGCATGCAATCAACAGGGTCAAAGCTCCACCGACAGTTTCCAGCCAAACTCATCCATCACGGAGAAACTGGATCTGCGGGGGCCTCCATTCTGGCTCTGCACTGACCAACCCACCCGCACAGAGCGGCCCGTCAGCAGCACTCTAACACTAACAGGACTACAGAGCAGCAACACGATATATGATAAGCTCTCCTCTAACAGCTCTTGGACCGGCTCCAATCCTTTTTCATTGTTTTCACTCTTCTTCTGCAACCCCGGGGCTCCTTACTAAAAGGCATTACCTCAGCTCCGATGAGGTGATGACTGAAATGTCAGTGGCTGTAACAGTAACGTGACATGGCGTAAAAAATCCTAAATGAAAAACCCGAGGAATGGCACTACACGGTCTGTAACGTTTCAACATGAAACCCGGCTCCTATTAATGTGGTCTGGGTTTTGGAAATGAAGAGAGCGGCTCATTTGATGTCCAGCTCTCGTGCTCAGTTACTTGAAATGGGTGGAAATCAATTTTGGGCAGCAACACAGGCGCAGCACCACAGACAAGTTGGTTTAACTTTTTTGATTTAAAGCGCTACTTCCCTGCGTTTGTATGTGGTGGAAGCCGCAGAAGATAGAACGGCCGCTGATGATGGATTTCCCAAAAAAAAACAAGCAAGATTTTAAGCTTAACAAATCTTTTGATGATTTCCAGTTATGAAATGTATCTGAAATGGACGTGTCAATGCAAGTATAAAACTGTTTTCCATCTATCTATCCAGATCTGTGTTGCTCAGAACCAAATCCCACACTCCTCTGGTTTAATTATACTCTCCTCTCTGATGCAGTGTGAATATCAATCTCTTCTTTTCCTCTCTGTCACTCTCCCCTCCGACAGCTTTATTCGCCTTGTCGACGACCACACATAATAAATTTGTGCCATCTACGCTTAATGTTTGTTCTTTGTGAGGGAGCTCCGTGTGACGAACCAATAAAAACCTAGATTTACTGTGAGCTGAAAGCCGCACGCAAGGGTTATCACGAAATTCCAGCACCGCTTCCCTTTGCCTTCGCCCTGCCTATCCATATGCATTGGGGAGGGGGGGCGAGTGGGGGGGGGGCACACGTTGATGGTGCACAGCACACGCTCGCTCGGCTAAGGTAATACATTTCAATACGCCAGTTAATCCTCTTTTCCTCGGCATGGGAAATGGCCAACCCCCTTAAATCAGCCACAACACCGGACTCAGTGCGGCAGGAAGAGGAGCTGCTGTATCCAATGCCCCTGGCTGACCCTCTTTAAATAGGATGTCTGGATGTGTTATGGGGGCTATTGTTTCCTATAAACATCTAGCACCGGGGCAATAACAATCGCATCAGGCCAAATGAAGTTATCTGAGAATGGAATTAAACTCGGTGTGACCCCGCTGTCTGCTCGGCTCACAGGCCCGCCATTAATAATGCCTAATCTAATCAAGGAGCTAAGATGGATGGATGGGAGGCCTGTGTTTGTGTGTGTGTGTGCGTGCACGTGTGTGTGTGAGGGGGTTGGCTTTCTGCACATGTGTGTGTCTCTGCACTTTCATGCATGTTTGTGTTTCTGAGTGCTTGTGTTTTTTCCATATGTACGTTCTGGTGTAGTGTGTGTACGTGCACGCATGGCTGGTGCAAACGTGCATATGCCTCTGAGTGTGTGTGTGTGTCTGTGTGTGTGTGTGTGAGTGTGTGTTACAGAGGATCAGGGCCAGTGCCAGGCTCTAAGCCAGACCAGTGTTCATCTATTCAGGCTCCCGACCAGACCCACGCCTGCTGCACTGGGCTAATGAACACAAACAGAATACGGAGGAGAAAAATAGGGGAGAATATCAATGTGTGATTGTGTGTGTGTGTCTGTGCCGTCTGTGCATGTGTGTGTGCGTCCTTGCAAAAGGGAGAAAAGGGGAAAATGAAGACAGAGGAAATGGGGGCAGATAAGGAGGGATGGAGGAGGGAAAACAGACAAAGGAGGGTGGAAGGCAGACAGAGAGAGTACGAGGGAAAGGGGACCACCACATGGTTTCATCCTCTGTTATCTCACTCTTGGCAAAGACATGCCCTTGTAACTGATAGACAAATAACCCTACTGTGACTGATAAAGCTTGATTACAGATGGAGAGAGGGAGGGAGGGAGGGTGGAGAAAGGGGGAGAGGAAGGGAGGAAATGAGGAAGGCAGGGAGAGTACTGTAGAAAAGGCACAAAGACACCCAACGGGGGAAAGAAAGGAAAAAAGGGTAAAGAAGAGATGAGATGGGACAGAGGGAAAGAGAGGAAAGATCGTGGGAGTGTGTGAAGCAGGAAAGTGGGATGGAGTGATGGAGGAAGAGAGAGAGATGGAGAGAAAGAGTGAAAAGGAGAGATGGAAGGAATGACAGAACTATAGAGAGGCGAAGCATGAGTCATACAGAGTGAGGATTACTGGGAGAACAAGACCTCCTCTTTCTATGAGTAACTGTTTTTCTCTCACTATTGATAACACACACATACACATATCACAACATTAATGTGTGCACATGATAATCCTACTACAGCATATTCACTATATCACTGTAAGAAACTGCAGGGCCGAAGCCGGGGAAGCTGAAGGAAAAACAACACTATATATTAATGTTTTTCATCTTCATTGATGTTTTGCATGTACAATACAATACACACGGCCTAAAGGTGAACTCAGTGTTGCTCTGCTACAGAATAAAGAGTAAAAAGCAGCAGTAGACAGAAGCTAAAGACTCGTCCTCTTTATGTTATCAAAAACATTCTTATTTTAACATGTTGGACTGAAGATATCTAACCAAAATAATTTGTTCAATTCATTTCTGTCTTTGCTGACACCTGTAGTGTCAAAGAGATAGACAAACAGGCAGAGGAGATTAATTAAAGTTGAATAAAGGTCTTTATAATGGCTTCGTAAGCCACAGAGCTCAACAAATCGAGGTCTTTTACTATAGTGTTTTGGAGCGTGATCCAAAATCCAGAACTCATCCCTCAGCCCCATGCAACACCTGAGACACTGGCCTGTATCACCCAACATCAGTGGCCCGCTTCATTAACACTGAAGAGAAGTGAATCCCCGCCACAGCCATGATCCATCTTCACAGCAGGAGGCCGGGAAACAAGTCTTATCCATCTAAATGAAGAAATATTAATACACGTTGTGCTATAGTTCAGGAACTGTGAATGGAAAACTACCGACTTTCTTTTTGTGTAAAACTAGAAGAAGTTGTTTAACCTTATAACCTTGTTGAGAAAAGTACAGACTGTGTTGCTGTAATGCTTGGAAGGTGATGAGTTGTCTCATTACACGGCACAGACAACTGTGAAAGTTGGGCTAAACTACTCAAGCTGATGCTCTCTACTCTACAAAGTTGGCACTAGAGCGAAAATACACATAATATCCCTGAGAGGGGGAAAAATATCATTTGATTGGTGATAGAAAACAATGGCTGGGCAGTTTGTTTTTGACTGTTTGACATGACATTTTCATAAAACATCTGGTCATAAAATGAGTAAAAACAGGAGGAGTGGGACTGGTGGTTTTCAAAGATGAAAAAAAAAAGATGATGTCAATGAATAGAGGGGAAAAGGCGAGGGGGCGATGGGGGCGAGGGGGGGTGGAAAGAGTCGTGAAGAAAGCAAACAGGAAGTCTGTGGAAGGACAGAGAGAGTACATTAGTTTAACGACAGGCAGAGAGAGAAGAGAGAGGAGGGAAGCAGAGTCGGTTCAAACGCTCTTGGCTCTTGGAAAATTGTTGCTATAATAACAATCTGCCTCCTGCTCTGATGATGTTTCACAATATCCAAGAGATCTAGACATGGGAATTTCTAAATGAGAGCCAGACCTGGTTCAAATAGTGTTTTCAGACCGTATTGATGGTTTGTTTTAACTCGCTCTGAGTGTCAGATGGGGAGATCTGCCACGTACGACACTGACAAAAGTGTCAGGATGTTTAGACATTAAAGAAATACATCTGATATGAAGCAGTTTCTAGAAGACTGAGCAGGTTAAAATACGAGTCTATGTGCTCGTTGTATGACATATATGACATGTATGAAGGTTTAATCAGTCCTCAGATTTCTAAAGAAATCAATCACCACATCCAGCTGCAGTAACTTGGACCTATTGTTCTTATTCTGAGCGCTGGTGACATGGGTTGTGAAGTATGACTGGCTCTCATAACTATGAAATGTACCCTGTGAAGTTTTCTCGTAAACTTGTTAATCTTGTAAACACAGTTGTGTTTACATTCAGAGTCTCACAGTGTGTATACTTGAGGTCCAACAAACGTGTTGAATACATTTTTGCTCTCATACAACATTTGCAAAGACGTTTTTTGTGAAAATTGAAACCTGCATTGTTTACATCAGCGATACAATAGCCGGGACTCTTTTTGTTCCTTGTGTTTCGTTGTGGGGGGGGACTGAAGCTGTTTCATGACATGTTGTCACAAACAGCTGGAGATCAGTGGATAGCATTTCATTTGATCGACATGGTCAATTTTTCAGGTCGACGCCACTTTCATTCACCGTTACAATCAACAATCTAACAGAGCACGACGGATGATGTCAGGCCTCCGACTCTGGAGCATCGGGCATGTTATCTACAACCATAGGGCAACGTTATGTCAGCTTTCATTGATTCTGTGTAAACAAGCTGGAATAATGAGGGATCAACACAGAGGGATGTCCACTTAAAGGGGACATTTCTAAGGTTTCTATGCTATGATGAAGCTACAGTGCCTCGGTATCGGAAAATGAGAAGATTAGCTGGTGCTAGTTGGTTGACAACACATTTGCTGAATGAAACGCATGAAGTTTCATGCAGAACTTGCAACATTTCTTCTGGACCAAGGATTGCCAACCTGTCGATTGAGATCAACTTGACTCTCCCGGTGGATCTTAGGAACAATAGAAAAACTACCCGTAGATACGTACGTGCACCACAGGCACATGCAGGCGTTTTGCTACGTGATAACAAAATGTGTTTGCAACCGCTGTGAAAGAATATAAAAGGAGCACTTCATTTCTGTCATTCAAACTGCAATTCCACCTTCAAACCACAATGCGGGTTGAGTGGTGCTGTGCGTGGTTTTACTCATCGACTCTACAGGTAGAGGAAGAAGCAACAATGGAAAGATGAATGAATACTCTTCAAATAAATAAACAAATAGAAAAAAAATACAGTTTTTACTCTAGTTGTGCATTCTTTGTAGCATTCATTTGAAAACTGGACTGAAGCGCGTCATGTAATTCAAATAAAGTTAACCCAGATTGTCCTTCCAACTTGAGACCTTTTTTATTTGGGTTGTCTTGTTCTCTTGATGTGACATGTCCAGATGTTTTGCCTTTCACCGAGGCTGAGCTCCGGGAGCTTTGGTGACCACTGTTCTGGACGGTTAAGTGAAGAGCTGTTACCACTAATGTTGGATATGTAGCAATAACAAAACATAGAGTACAACTTGTTTTCTGCAGCTGACGGGAATGTAGAGCAGAAGATACAGAGACAATGTTCTCTTACTGTAAGTCCACAGTGTACAGCATATTGCCAGACACATTGAGCATGCATTTGCATATATTTTGAGCAGGTTAATTAATTCTGGAAGAGTCTCCCTTCACTAAAACTTTCTTTCTATCAATTTGTCCAAAGATGTTATCAGTTCCCATAAAATGAGACGCAGTAATTAATACAACGTGGACGGAGGTTCATCAGCGTGTTCCAACAGCAGGGCAGCACGTTTACAGGATTAAACGCACGTGGGTTGAATACTTCATGAGGAAGTGACGGCATAACTGCAGAATGTGTTTTGGTGAGAGAAACAAAAATCATGTGTCAGTGTGTATACGCTGAACTGTCATGTGTAAATATAACCCACCTACGTACGTACGGTACATCAGATCCAGAGACAGTCTGGATACAAGGTTCATGTTGATTTCAGGTCGTCTTTTCTTCCATCTCTTCATCTAACAGTCTGCAACACCTCTCCGCTTCTCCCTCCATCCTTTTTTTTCTCCTCTCGCTCTCTCTCTCTTTATCTTCCCCCTGGCTGGTTTTAAATTTATGAGGCCTTATCTTTATATCACTGCTCTTCTTTTTTATTAGGAGTTGTTTCAACTGTGAACTGTGTTGGGATTCCTGAACCGTGGACATTTCTCTTTTTCATGGGAACATCGCCGTCTCTCTCTCTCTCTCTCTCGACTGACTGACGCTCACAACTTAGCTGTGGGAAAAAAATCACACCGGCTTATCTCGTCTTTGTGTCTGTGACCGTGTGAGTGTGGCCATGTGCGTTACCTATGATCATTATTAAGGACGCTGAAATGTTATAACACAACCTTGGAAACCTGGAGCTGTTCACCTGTTTGTTGGTTGTTATATTAGCCTATTTAGATTTTTATTTTATTATCAGAAAGTTTTCTTTGTTTCTGAAACTGACTTTTTCTACTCCACTGGAAGAATTTGTTCCCTTTGTCCATGTTTGATTTTTTCTTCTTTTTTTTTCTTCTTCATTTTCCTTGTTCATTCCTGATTTTATTACTGCATCTAAGGTTTCCTCTGACAAAGAGGGTTTTAACGTCCAAAATGAAATGAACCGGGATAAGAAAGTGCATGCTACACTACTTACAATATAAAAGATGGCTTGTGCTGCTGAAAAAGGCATTCCTCTGAAGCTAACTACTGGGGGCATGAATTGGTCATGACATAAAGAATCAGATAAGCTCACCAACTAGCTTACCTTGCTGTTCCTTGTTCTGCACTCAGCCTCTTCCTCCCCTCTCCTCCTTCCCCTTTCTGACATAAACAACTCTCTAATTTACGACCAATAATATCCTGATTCAATCACCTGATTGATTTTGGACTTGTGTCCCACTAATAAATCTCAGCTCTTCTTCTCTTATTGAGTCCTCCATCGGATCTCCACACTCCCCCCCCATGCACCCAAACACACAAAAACACACACACGTACACACACATACACACTCGGATATATATAGTCTAATGGTATTAGAAAATCAAAGTCTCTCATTTTGTCCCAGTATATCCGCAGGGCCTGGTAATAGATCTGGCTGTACTTGCATCCGGAGAAAAAGGAAGGAGGAGAGGAAGAGGAGGAGGAGGAGGACAACGACGATAAAAAAAAAAGAGGAGGACCACAAGAATAAGTGGAATTGAGCAGGAAGATGAAGAGGGTATAAAGAAGAGTAAAATAAGCAAGAAAGCATAAGAACGACAAAAGAGCAGATACAAGGAGTTAATCAGGGTGAGGGTGTGCATGTGTGTGTGCGTGTGTGCGTGTGTGTGTGTGGACTGAGGCTGAATCTACTGATTTAGAAACATCTTTATCTGGTCAGCAGCAGAGTGACAGGAACAGTAAACCATAGCAGGCGGAGGTCATAACATCTTCTCCTCGAGGAAAGGTTTTAATCTCCTCTCACTATCCATGGAAGCATCACCCAAACACCTCAAACAAAGCTGAAAACATCCGACTGTGGACAACATGGCCCAGCAACTAGGATATCACAGTCTGATGTTAAGGTTCCCTCCATTTAAGAAAAAAAGGGGGGATTTACTTAAAGGTTCAGTGTGTTATATAATAATTGGCAGGGCAATATTTATTGGCAATATCTGAATATACTACCCATGAATATATTTGTATAAGTGTATAATCGGTATAAAATAAAATTTGTTTGGTTTACGTAGCCTTATAATTATTCTTTTATATATAGCAAGGGTCTTGCTTTAGAGAGTGTCGCCATCTTGCACCGCCAAGTTTGTACGGCCAATCCAGTCAGCCAGAGAGCACGTTCCGCGAGTTTCACATTCATAAATAAACCAACGAAGACGGAAGGAAAGAAGAAGGACGAGGAAAAGGTAGACATATTGTAAAATGGTTTAGATCTTCACCTCATTGCTCCATTACTCCCAGTCGTCCCAGTCGTCGTAAACAAGTTTTTTGTCCTCGGAGGCCACCGTCACTTTGCGATGGGAGGGGTGAGTACGAGTGAGTGAGTGAGCGCTGCAATCTAGAATCTGAACGCTAGATATCACGGTTTTACCCCCATTTTACACACTGGACCTTTAAATCCGATTCTGAATCAGGATCCTGGGAAATGTACCATTCAACACTAGAATCAGAATCCAATTACTTAATCACCATAACAGTGCTCACCCAAGAGTTATGAAGCCAAAATAAGAAAGACAAGAACTGACATGAGGGAATATTTGAGGCGGTGGAGTGACATTAAAACATGTAAAAACAAGGTGTGGCGGAAGCAACACATCATTACAGTGTTTGTGTTTTTAACAAATTACACCTCCGTGCATTAAATTACTTAAACTGACAATCTCATCCACAAACAGTGAAATTTAATGGAGCAATGTGCCAAGGAAACAAAACAAAAAATGTGTTTTTTTTTGTTGGCTCTGTAAGAGTCTGGAGCATATCTGAGGTTTTTGGATATGGCATCCTACAACACTGTGATCTCATCATATAATGTACGGGGTCATAGTGTGAAATATCTGGGCAGATATTCTGGGGTATTTTGCAGGAGATATTGTCGGTAATGTAACTTTGTTCGTGACTGAGATGCACACCATCTGTACCATGTGGATGTTGCTAAACACTCTACTGTCTATCAACAACTCCTCCCTAGACGCCCTTGAGCAAAGACCAAAAAAAAAAAGAAAAAAACAGATACAGACAGAATAAAGCCCCTTTGTGTTGTGATCTATCCAGCTGCTTTCACAAGCTCCAGTATACACAATACAGTCACGCTGTTTGATCTGTTACTTATTATTTGTTATTGGAATTTATTATTTACAACATTAGAATTTATATTGTGGTCAGATCGTCCTTTGGGATTGTAAAGTCTTACTTGAAGTAGAGGGTCTGTGCGCTGATGTACAGACATTACCACAGCGTGACATCAGTCTACAGCAATGGTTCTCAAACTCCCCCCCCTCTCTTTCAGAAGTCAAGAGAAGTTCACGCCTCCCATCATTAACAATGTTCGAGGGAGCAAATCATACAAAAAGGATTTATAATGAATCTCAAGATATAGAATCAGCAAATTTTATTCCTCCCCCAGTAAATCATATCACATTTTTCTCCTGGACATCCAAGTCCTCCCAGTTTGAGACCCCATGGTCTACAGAGTTGTGTATAACTGTGTGTGTGCGTACGCGTATGTAGCTATACAGTATAAATATATATATAAATACACACAGACATGAGCACTGGCAGAGTGGACCACATGCATGCACACGCCGTGACCACTGTAATCACATCTGAGTTTTACGTGCGTGTATACGTTTGCCAATCCTCTTGCTGTGCACCTTGTTGGCCCCCCCACCTCCTACCTCCCACCCACCCCATTAATATAATGAAATTCTACTGCAAACTTTCCCTTTGAAACAAATTAATTAAGATGCTATTATTTAGCCATTGAGAGGTTAATGACCACCATTAGCAACAAAGGCTACATCCACCATCATCAGCCAAACTTGGTTATTTGGTCCATTCTGGTTATTTACTGAGCCTGAGATTGATGGCTCCTGATACTGCTAGTGACGCTAATTAGCTTTTAAAACATAACACACTCAATCACTGCTCAGGACCGTACGGCAACTAGAGAACAATCCCATCATCCTTTGCTCTCGTCTGAACATAGAAGACAGTGAGAAGATTTTTTTAAAGGACATTCTGTACCCGCTTTGTTCACTGTATATACATTTACATGCTTGGAATAGTTTTATTTAGAATCTGTATAATAATATAAACTAGCATGATTATGTTTTAATTTGTTGCTTTCAATCATTATGTCACGGCTGATCGTTTTTTAAACCACACAAAAGCTTTTATCACTATTCGGCCGAAATCCTTAAATCAGTGTTTTTCAACCTTGGGGTCGGGACCCCATGTGGGGTCGCCTGGAATACAAATGAGGTCGCCTACAATGTCTAGTATAATAAAAAAATAAAAAAATACTGATATATATTTTTTAAAACAAATTATTGTTATGATTAAAAACACCACACACAATCTACACTTTCACTTTCTCAAATATAAATCGAGTTCAAATAAAATGCAGCACGTGATTGCAGAGTCGCCAGAAATTTGTGATGTCAAAATGGGGTCACAAGCAAAAAAAGGTTGGGAACCACTGCCTTAAATCTTCAGGTTTGCATTATGTAATATTCAAGATGCCCTCATTTATTTACTTAGTTAGAAACTGCACGTCAGAATACAAGGACATGTATGGAATAAAAAACAGTGCATGTGAATATTGAGTGTTGTTTTCACCACAGTGGAGCCTCGTCTTTAGAGAGCTGAGGCTCTTTGCCAGCCAGTCCCACACAGTGAATACTGTTGATGCCCCGGCCTTATGCAAAAGATTCCCACATCACATCGAGCAAATAAACTAATCTACAGCGGTGACAACAATAATCCCTGCTGCACAAACACACAAATGATCCCCCCACCTCCCCCCACCCCCACCATCCATAACAATGACATATTTAAGAGACGATAACATTTTCCTTCCCCTTCGTTTCACACTCACACGGAGGTAAATTAATGGCCAGGCATCATGATGTCATCAAGAGGACAGCCGGGGGGTCCGGCGGACGCTCACACTCGGCCCCATCGGGTCGCCTGATTGGTGGACCCTGGAGCCGTAGCCAATGGGTGCAGTGGTTGAAATCGCAGCGGGGGCCAGATGAGTAATGGCCTCACCAGTAAAGGGCATTCAAATGACATTGTGGGGATAACAGAACTTATTGTCAAGCGTTTACACTGTGGGCGATTTATAGCCGCTCCATAAATGTTTATTAGCTTTCCCTCTATTTATAACTTCTGAAAATCATGATGGGCCTGACTACGCCCTTGTGTCTCTGCACTTTTATGATCGGGGTGAACGTCCCCTGACGAGCAGCACTGTGGGATCTTTGTGTGTTGCTGCCAATATACATCTATACACAAGTGTGTTTTTTTTACACTATTTCTGCACATGTAGGTGTTTTCATAAGACTCCCGTGTAAATGCCTTTATATCTGAAACACACAGACACACCCGTAGCCTCGCTCTCTCTCTCTCTCTTTCTCTCGCTCTCACACACACACACACACACACAGGTGTTTTGTGCAGGCATGTGATTTAAGATGGATGTGACAGGCTTTTATCAGCGAGCGTGTAAATCAGCACAACCTTACATCAAGAGGAAGCTGACACTCTAAAACAGTCCGAAATCACGGTGCCAAAGGGCTGAGATTCAGTCGAAAGAGGAAACACTCGCTCACACACGTCTACGAGAACGCTTGAAGGTGGTTAATGTTTCCATTAAAGTATTTCTGCTGAGTGACATTTATTTTTTTAATGGCTGGGCCTCTAACACCGCCTTATCCTAAACTTATTTCTCATCCTCCTATTTTTTTTAATCATATGATTTAAGCGGTTTTGCAATATTTAAAAAGGGTGAATAAGACTTTACTCAATAGTCAGTTGTTATGCTTTCAAAATATAACAGCAAACTGATGAGCTCGAGCTAAAAATATTTTAATTATAGGGACAAAGAGCCAAACCTGAAAACCTGCTCAGCTCTAGTGTTACTATAAACTTTAAAGCTATAACACAAAGTGCAACTGCACAACTTTCAACTTGAAACCAGTGCCAACAGTGATTCATTATCGGCTGTTCAACCCCAGGGCACTGTTAATTCTTCCTCCAGCACAGTTGCACGCTTGTGGGATTATTGAATTTAAAGAATCTGAAATCAAAGTCGGACAAATATGGCTTAATGTGATTATTTTATAAGACTACCTCCCACGGTTCACTCATCCATGACAGAAGAAGACGCCATAAGACGCCGTAAAAACTCCGGCTCTGTTCGGCGTAGAAAAGTTGCAGTATGATAAAGCTGCTCTCTGAAGCCCTGGACGTCTACATCCTCTCGGGTCTCAGAAGTCCACCCATCCAAAACAAGAAGTTTTTACTGCTATTATTTCAATATGTTGAGATGAGTTGAGTAAAAAAAAACTAAAAAAAAAAACTCTACTTTCTTGTTTAACGCATACAGGTTCTCTATTTCCTTGTGTGCTTTAAATAATAATTAATTGATTGGCATTGACAGGGGGAGGGGAAAATGTTCCTGCATTTGATGCCCTCAGCCCCGCCCCCTCATCCCCCCATTACCTCCCCCCCCATTCCTCCATCTAGTTGTCAAGCAGAAGGTACTCTCATTGGCTCAGGCTTTTCAACTGTGGGCCAACTGTGGTCATCTGTGACAGCGGAGGTGTAACTTTATGAAATAATTACTTCACAGGCCTTCGGAGTATGTGGAGGGCTGAAAATAAACAGCACTACAGGAGGAGGAGGGGGAGTGGGGGGGGGGGGGGGGGGGGGGAGAATGGAGAGAAGGCCAGTGAATGAAATGCAAACGCTAGCTGCTCTCTCTCTCTCTGGGACAGAGATTTATGAGAGATGTACATGACATGGCAGCAGCTCAGAAGAAGCCCTACACCCCCCCCCCTCTTGATCCCATCGCAGCTGTTCCAACCCTGGCCCACTTGCTGCACCTGCCCAAAAAGGCCCTCGATCAAGGCTAGCACGAACAAATCTAACAGCTCTTAAAGGGATACTGCTGGTCTTTTATGGACACACTCGCCACGACACACACACACACACATACACACACACACCAGACATTTTGTTTTCCTTGGATTTTAACCCAAACTACTGCAGCCTTAGCATGCACGCTTGCCTGCCGATGATTTAAACTTTGAAATCTCTTCCTTGATGTTGACTCCCCTCTGACTTTGACAAACCAAAGGGAGGGAGAATCTTCAAATTTACAGCATCATCCGTTAACCCCGAGTCGCATGATTCTTCCGCGCTGCAGCTACTCCCGGCGCTGTCCGTACAGAGACAGAGCTCGTCTAAGCGCTAAAAGTCCCGGTGTCTGGGCGTCGTTCGTTGATTTATACGGCCGAGGAGTCTGGTGAAAATCATCAGTGACTCCTTGGTCCCAGACAGGAAATCAAAGAGAGGGAGACAGCATAATCAGTGGAGCAGCCTGACCTGGATCCAGAGCGTGCAGAACCTTCTGGATCATGGCGGACAGCTGCCATCAGCGCAGGCCTGGCTGGAGTTGGAGTTCAAAATTTACAGATGTGACATGCGAGAGAGTGTTCTGCGTGTTCGAGATCATTGAGTACAAATTATGTCCTCTTTTCATCCGAACCGACCATCGTGCTGTTTTTTTTTTGAATTTTTTATGTATTTTCCTAACCTTTAATTCCATGTTGGTTTTGAAAGACATAACTGCATTACCACAGTAATCAGTAATGCTTCTGACAACGTAATGACCCGATGCTGACTCTCAGAGATTATATAAATCAAGCAAGTCTGAAGAGACCTCTGATTGATTTCTACTCAATACAGATTGGAAACAAACGGCTGTCCTCCTGAAACTGTTGAAAAATACAAAGTTGTACATCACGCATCTGAAAATAATCAACTAAATTGTACAGACATATTTTAGGAACTGAAAATGTCACGGTCCCTCCAATGTTTTATTTCTTTATCCTTTCTCACAGCCACCAGGATCAGACCTTAGCTGTCCATTACCCTCTTATTCACTTGGCCGGATGCTCTTGTGTCCACTAAAGTTTTTATTAAGTCTTCATAAAGAGTCTCTCTGGTGTCCCCGTAATGGACATAACTCACAATTCTAACAGCCTGACAAATACACTGATAATTATGTATGTGGAGATATTTTGCTGATGGATGAAAGCAATTGCGAGCGTGTGGCCCTTCTCCACTAGATAAGATATTGTTTGTTGATGTATGTGAGTGCACACAAGTATGTGTGAAATGGCCAATATGTGTGTTTGCACATGCAAATGTGCCTGCGTGCCCATGGATCTTAGTGAAGGATGTGCCCCTAATTCTCGTTAGAGCCCTAATGCAGCCATGAGTTGACAGACTGCCTCAGCCAAGCGCCATGTGCATTAAAGTGACTGAAGGAAGATAAACGCACAGTGCCCAGATTAAAGTGACAAATAGACTCTGCATGCAAAGTGGCAAAGGTAAATTGTGTTGCTAAATGCGAGTGGAGACGGTTTCTGTGACTGCTGCACACAGACTATCTGTGATAAACGAGGGATAAGTGCTAAAGCACTAAAGTCGAAGCCATTAAATCTCACACTGCCCTCTGACCACTTATTTCCCTCCAAAAACATCAGAGGCAAAGCAAGGCACCGGATCTAAATCAAGTAAATGCACTGATATGCAAAATGAGCCCAGTCTTAAATGAACCTCAACATTTCTTCTTTTTTTTTCCTTGCTGAGTAAAAACACATCTGTTGTGTGAACTGTTAGAGGCCACACACTGCACCCAGAGACGTGAAGGGAGCAGCAGCGATACAACAGGACTCTCCACATGGAGAAAAAAGAGCAGCTAATTACAGATAGTGATATCAAAGACCTTAAAGGGATAGTTCAACATTTTGGCAAATTGGCCCATTGCCATAATCCCTATAGTCATAGCAGTAGGTTTGTTACCTTTAATTGTCAGTGCAAGCTATTTTTAGAACGGCGGAGCAGAGCCACGAGCTGCTCAGAGCTACGCTACAGAGGCTCATGGGATTTCTTGGTTTCCCTCATCAAACTCATCAAATACACAATCCAACAACTCCAAAACGCTCTGGTGGACAAGTTGTGACCTGCACATTCACCACGCTATGAGATAATAACGGAACGTTACAAGACAGAGTTGTTTTCAAGGTAAATTCATGCAAAACCGCTGATGCTGTCTGGAGCAGTTTTTCATCAACAGTCTCTGCATTTGCCTCGAAAACAACTCTGTCTCGTAACGTTCTGTTATTATCTCATAGCGTGGTGAATGTGCAGGTCACAACTTGTCCACCAGAGCGTTTTGGAGTCGTTTGATGATTTTGATGAGGGAAACCAAGAAATCCCATGAGCCTCTATAGCATAGCTCTGAGCAGCTCGTGGCTCTGCTCTGCCGCTCTTAAAATAGCTTGCACCGACAATTAAAGGTAACGAACCTACTCCTAAAATAGGGATTATGGCAATTTGGCCAATTTGCCAAAATGTTGAATTATCCCTTTAACTAGCCTAAATATGGTGTCAACAGAATGTGGTTTAAACCATGTCACTGTGTTAGAGGACATGAATTTACTGCATCACTGACATGTATACCACACAGTAGTGAAGTCCATACACATTTCCCCAACAGTTGTCTTCATATCCTCACATTAGTCTATGACAGGTATGTTGTAGCCTATATGACACATGCTGCAGTGGACACGAGCAGAGCACGCACCCAAAGGTTTCCCTCCCACAGACACCGAATGCAACACTGAGGTGGTGCAGCCAACAAGGGAGTGAATATTTGGGGGAGAAAAATGGTTGTAAAGTTTGAAGTTTAGATTCCAGCAGCGACAAACTATTCTAATCTAATAAGAGCAAAAAGAAAAGTGAATACACATTCACCTGAGCTGATATAAAAAAGACAAAGGGTCGGTCCCAGTAGTGTCCGTTTGTAACTTCAGTGCATGAGACGAAATAGTCACATTTTTCATTTGTAATTCTTATAATATAATTATGTTAAGCATTAACTTAAGTAAATACAGCATAAAACAAAAGTTAGGACAAATAGGGGTTGTGGTTCTGTTTGAATAAAAAAAAAAAAACTCTATTAGACAGGATGTTAAAGTGGGACACTGAGGTTGACGGCAAATGATTACACACCCACTGAGCAGCCAGATCTCTACAGCCTTATTTTTCACTGCGAGTCACATGACGTACTGCACCGACACTTAGCGATACCAGTGGATGTAAATCACTAATGCAGAGCAGCTGAATCAAAACACCTTGTTTAATAGTAGCGAAAGTCAACATGACTTCAGGTGTTATTACCGCTTGCAGCAGCAGTGCAAACGTGTGTGTGTGAATTGATGCACGTCAGTTAGATAGAGAGAGAGAGAGAGAGAAAGGTGGGTAATGGAAGGTAAGGGTGAGGCGCTGCAGGAAATGTTGATTTATGGCTTCATTTGCATCTTTGACAAAGTGTGTGGAAACACAACTCCCTTCCTCTGCCTGTGGGGCGCCGCATTACACTGTACCGTTCAGCTGCACCTGTGCCTCACTCATTCATACCCACACGCTGACGGGCCCAAACATCGGGTTGGCAAGAAACATGTGTACAAAGTTTTACACATTGACAACATGAGGTGAGAAGAGCTGTGATTTTTTTTTTTTTTTTTTTTTTTTAGGCTGAAGGAATCGTTCATGATTAATTATTATGCAGCTTGGTGGAGGCAACGGTTTCCAAAGTAAACAAAGAGAAGTGGATCGGCTCAATTATCAGACGCAGGAGATCAACTTCAGGAATTTATGCCGAGAGTTGAACCAAGTGTCACGTTGGAGACGCTTGAGTCATAGAAAACAGAAAATAGAAAATAGAAAAAGAAAAAAAAACGTGCTGCCTACCACATACTCATTAAGTACATACTGCGTAATACCTACTTGCACTGCAGTACAGTATTCAGCCAGTTTCCCAGAATGCATTTCACACAAACCGGCAGGGATTTCAAAGCTGTTACAGTATTCACTAATAACTTCAACTTTTATAGGCCACTTCTTTGCGTTTTCATGAAAAGGCAAGAATTTAACCAATTTTTGCTCCAATGATAGAAGCAACAGCTGTTTATAAATCTGGTGCAACGATTATGGAGAGATCAGGAGTGCCTGCGTACGGCCTGCGTACCGTACAGTAACGTCAGTAAGACCTCACAGTGCACACTAGTCCTCATGTACACAACATTACTACTATGTGGTGTGAAACTCACTCATTTGTGTAGGAATAGTACGTTAGTAGCGGGCGGTTTGCAGCACAGTCGCCGTCTCCGTGTGATTTAAGCAGATGAAACTACCATGAGCACGAATGACAAACTGCAGGAAGGGCAAATACAAATACACAACCGGTCCATGAAGCCATCAGCACACTCATTTGCACAGATGTACCAATGTTATTCTCGCCTGCGAATGCACTGACAGACCAGTAAACACACTCATTTACGTATCACTCAGCTTTCCTAAATTAGGGACCAACTCTGATGATATGACTCACACCTCCTTTCTTTACTCTCGCCCAGTTCGTTGCTGTTTATGTGCATGCGGATACGTGTGTGTGTGTGTCAGTGTGTGTACAAGCTCATTTGGGATTGTGCATTGCCCTCTGAGTTTTGTGTGTGTGTGTGTCGGCCTGTGAGTGTTTATATGTTTCGACACAGACCTGCCACTTTGACCTTCGGGGCTGAAACATGAACCAACGGAGCAAAGTTTACATCAGTACACAGCAATCACAGGAGCGAACTTCCCTAAAAGACCCGAGTCCGACCACATCAGGGTGGCCTTCCAAACATAAACACAGTTGATTTAAGCGCTGATATAGACGTATAAAAAGGTGGATGAACTACATTTTACATTTGCCCTTTAGACATTTAGCTGGCAATCTTATCCGGAGTGACATTTGTTTTGAATTTCTCTTTAGTGATCACTGGAAGGCGAAAAGCCATCATGTTTTTATACCGAATGCTTTAATTTGAACTCGCTTTGTTCTCTGATGGCAGCAGGAAATAACTGTTTGAACCGCTGCGTGTTTAAAGCACTTTATTACTCTTAAATTATACTGTGAGATCCAAGCAAAGTGAACTGTTCATGTCATTCATCAGTTCTCAGTGACACGTCCTCATTTGGAATTTACAGCCTCTCCAGCAGAAGTACAGAAAAGCTGCTGCAGCTCCTTCTTTGGCATTGAAAAGTTACATCACTCTCTTATCTACTGTAACTATTAAAATGCAAATATATATGATCACAACTTTAAAAACAAAGAAGCCTAAATACAGATTCCAGGTGATCAAAACGTGTTGAGCCTTCTTAAATTCCTATATATAACCTGAGAATGAAATGTTCGCTTATTGACAGTTACAGCGCTACAAAAAAAAGAAAAAGTTTGAGGATCCTTTAACTGTGACCGAAGGGGAATCCAGCGTCTCACGGTCGAGCTGCCGACTTCCTGATGCTACATTTTTTTTCGTCGATTTGAAAGGGCAAAAGCAACAAAAACAACGATCCCTCCAGCTGCTGCTGCTGATGTAATCTGCTGTTGGGAGATTTACAGCACAAACTAATGGAAGTTTTGAAGTAAGGAGAAAATACCCCCCACCCCCGCCATCCCCCAAACCCCCTCTCTTCCCCGTCAGAAAAACGGGAGGAGACTTAATCTACAGTATTTTTAGTGAAACTATGTAATTTTTCCCCTACTTTTCAGTTCAGGCAAAGAGGAGGATGACGATATAAATCAGATGAAGGGCCTCCATCCTCAGGGCCCAGAGAGTTGAAACCCAAACCAAGCCGAGGTTAATGGAAGTTCAGCTCAAGATTTATTTTAATTATTCCATTGTAATTTCTTGAACTCAAACAAAGTGTCTCCTTTGTTGAAGTCACTCGCTAAATTATACCACATCTGTAGTGGAAAATGTGAAGTGTCAAAAAAAAAAAACTTCTCTTTTCCCCCTCGTCGTTTCTCTGGGTTAAATTAATGTGTGATACAGTGTTTAGCTCAGTGATTAAAAGCCCCGTTCAAGCAGCAGAGTGGGAAAACTAGAATTCCCAAAAGGAAATGAGAATATATGACAACAGAGGAAAGGGACTGATTTTTTTTTCTTTTTTTTTCAGTTTGAGTTTGTATGAAAGGAGGCTGCAAAGTTAAGCAGCAGTGTATTTAATTATTTCTTTCAGTAATCCATCAATGAATTTCTGCTGAGAATTTATCTCAAAGCTAAAAGGAAAAGGGTTTTATGAGGTTAAAATATCAATGACTTCATATTTACAGAACAAGTCAATGGAGAGACACTAATTATTCACCCGTTACAGTAAAAATATCCATATAATGAAACTACAGTGTGCACTGCCTCCCAGTGGGACGCTCCTATAACGGTCAGCGTCTTTCATTATAGGCGACAAGCAAATTAATTACTGGACACGAGTTACTCGGGAGTTTCAGTTAACTTTTAACAATAGCACATGCACATCAAAGGGGACGGCTCTGTAAATAACCATTAGACAGGTGCAACATCGCAAGCACACACCGAAGGCCAACTTTTTCCCTTGAAGGGTGAGCCAACCAGCGTCTGTCCTTGATTGCTGCCAGGGAACTTAAAGCATGGTTCTGCATGAATCAGTCCAAGAAGACACCACATGAAGCATGACAACCACACAAGCCAGCTTTGGTATGAGTGTTTGCAAACAGGAACTAGCCTGCAATCTGCTCCTCCCTCCCTCCCTCCCCTCTCCACCTCCCTCCTTCCCTCCCTCCATGCCTGCAGCCCCAGCTGTGCAGGGGCCTATTTTAAACATCCAAACTGCATGCTGGGATACACTGACACACAGTAAGCATTAATCAGATTGTCTTGCCATGATGGGAGCAGATGATAAGGCTATTACTAATCACTGAAATAACTTCCTGCCACCTGCCTTATACTCTTACCTTGTGCCAAAGTACAATACATAGTGATGAAACAGTTGAAGGAGCCTCTACAAGGCTGACAGCTGATCAAGTCCAGTGACGTGCTAAGCTCTACCACATCTGATGCCTACAGTTCAGAGTGATGGCCAGGCTGTGACATTTCCATACGAGATAAATCAATTGCAGTCAATGATTAAACAATGACATAAGCTTTTAGGCCACAAACTGGAGCCATTTTACTTCAGCTGGAGCTGGAGTCTAGTGGGTCTTAATGAAAGTACAGTAGCTGATGAAGAAGTGCAGAAACATATTGTACAGACATAATATAATATATGTTAATTATGCAATTAGTAAGATCAGTGAAATGTTCGAATTTGCAACAGAAAATCTCACACAACAGAGAGAATCAATAAAAAGAATCAATACAGAATCAATATGTTCTTGTACATAACGCCATACATACTGCTGTAATGTACATTTTTCTTATGAATATTGCTTTTTATTTCTATATTATCTGTATTTTATATTCTTTTACTGTTGTCTGCCTCTGCAAAACTGTACTGTAAATTTCCCCAGCATGGGAGGGCAACATTATTGTGTACATTATAAGTGATGTATTTTCTCATATTATCAATGCCTGCTGTTTTTAAAATGTGTGTGTTCATGCTCCAGCTAAAATGATACAAACTGCTTTCTTTTATCTCATTTTTTTTTGTTCTTGAGAAATCTTCAGCTCTCCAGATGAACTTCTGAAATGTTTTAGTTACAGTATGTTTGCTTCCTCTCATCCCACTGGAAACAATAATCAGAGTGTCGGTCTGTGAATTACTTGAACGGGGATGGAGAGTCACACTGACTGCTCATTCCACACAGATACTGTAAAAAAAGCCTCTGAAGTCTCGCTCCTCCTGGACGTGGTTGAAATCATGAACCAAGGAGCTGAAGGATGTGCATAAACTATTTTCTGTGTCACAAATCCATTCTGAGTCATTGCCACTGCCCCTGGATCACTCTGCTCCTACTTACATCCAAATCCTCAGCCGCACTAAGTACCAGAGCTCATGTAACTCACGCCAGCATGGATCTGCCTTGCCTCTTTAACACCTCTTCTGACCGGTCAAAGTGCTGAGCCAGCGGGCCGACGCTGAAATGAGAACGCTTTTAATGTTGCACAGTTTTAATCTGTCAAATTGCGTGGCTGGTTTGATGAATCACGATACTATAGATCTTTATTAAATATTAGATGGAAGCCACAGTCTTTGTATATCCCTCCTCGGCTCAGCCTCTGTTCTGTTATTTAGTGTTCACAAGTGGCTCATTGATTAATGTCTCATTTTAAAACATGATGTATGAAGTTTACTCCACCACTGAATAGACGCTATCTGTCACCCTCTTTCACAGATGTAAAATAGATGAAATAGCTCGAGTTGAAGTGGAAGATTCTTGAGTCTTGAGATGCTCTAATCTTTAGATTTATGAGGAAAAAACAACAACTACAACTAAAATTGACAATTTAAAGATGGGAAGCCATTCTTCTTTCCATCACTGTAGTTTTAGGGATACCATTCCCATTGCTGTCCTGACGAAAACTGAAAAACTCAACCTAAACTTAGTTTGAAGTTGCAATTTTATGAGAAGAAAAACTTTGCAAGAAAAATTGCAAGAAAAATAAACTGACAACTTTGTGTTTTCTTTTTCAAACTCTATTTTTCAGATGGATTTATTTAGCAACAAGGAAATACAGTAGCCTACCAATATTGTAAATTAGGCCAGAATCATCGGATCATTGCGGTGCCTGTGCTCTTCCAAGAGATGTGTTTCCATCCTTAATGAAATTGTTATCAGTAATAATAATTTTACTTAAAGCCAGCTTTGGTATGAGTTTATGACTTTATGACTTTAAATTAGAAAACGTTTGGTTTTAATCTATGACATTACCTCTTCCAGCTAATTTTTTAAATTATTGTAACCTCCAGTGGCCTTATGCACCGTCATATCAAAATGTGATCAGGAAACTTAGACTGCCGATCATCAGCTAGTTATGGAAACTGTATCTTTACCTGTGTTTGTGTGGTGAGGTGCAGTCATAGATGCTCCGTTAGCTCATGAGCAGCTTCAGATGCCTCTCCGAGCACATGTTTGTCTCGTGTCGTCTGTCCGCATTATTCACAAGAGCAGCGACCGGTTTTAGCCGGGATATGTTGCTTTGCACCTCGGTAACAGCATCAGACGTGATTAATCTAAGATTTGTGACACAGATGCTTCTGTTACATTCTTACTATTCCTGCTGTTGTCATTTCCTGTTTTAGCCCGTGTGCTGTGTAAAAGCTTTTTTAATGTCATTATTATTATTCCATTACTCGTCACCTCTTCCATCCGTTTTTCCAGCCGCAGCGCCGCTGACCCTGCAGAGAGAGGCCAATGCGACGTCTGTCACTATGTCGACTTTACAGCTCCATGTGCTAGAAGACAAATGGTTGTAAGTATACCCGCTACACTCCCCGGCATGATGGGACACGGTGCCAGGCATACCCGGCTGGGCCACAACTAGACTGCTGTCCACTAAAGTACAAGCTGGTGGCGTTTAAACCCAGCGCTACAGTATCTGTGAGCAGAGACTGAGACGCTGATATTTCACACTGTCTTGATTTCCTCCCGGGCTAGACGATGCCGGCGTTGGCAGCCATGTTGGAGCTGTAACTGCAGAGGGAGATAAGTGTCGTGACTCCAAGGTTTCATTACCTCCTGCACGGTTTAGCACTGGATAGCATTAGCTGTTAATGGCCCTTCTAACTAAAAGGGGTGATTCAGACAGACAGCATTCAGCCCATAAAGCCTCCACGGAAAGCATCCTGCTAAATAAGGATACACTCTTAAAACACAAGGTGTCGTTTTCAACACTCCGTGTGGCTACTTTCCGGGAGCATGTATTTGTGGCTCTTTTCAAGAGGATTATGTGTTTGATAACACGCAACAAGTTGTTTTGTTGGAAAGCGACACACGCAAGCCGCATTGCAGGCCTTGACATCAAGTCATCAAGTCTGAATATAATTAAAATGCTTAAAGTTAACATACAAATGAAGGGATTAGTCTGCCTTGATGATATTAATTGATACATTTCAAGTGTTAAATGTTGGTTTTGAGCCATCAAACTCCTCCAGTTCCAAGGAAGACATCAACACAAGTAAACTAATATTGGCGTTAAGAGTTTCCTTGATGGTCATAAGATGAAAGCTGTACCTCGGCTCATCTACAAGTATGTAACAAGGTTAGTAAGATTTCATTACGAGGGAATCTAAATTTAGCCGAGCAACTTATCAAATCAAATAGAAAAAAAAAGATGTACAATCAGAGTTTGGGGCTGCTAAGATCTATTATTCAATAAGAGAGCCCCGACGTAATCTATAGTGTATCCAAGAAATTTGCTGCAGTGCACTGATGTTCCTGAAATTAGATCTGTCTTATTTGCTTTTTATTCATATGCCTAACGTGCATGTGTGTGAATAAATGTATGACATAATTTCATTGTTCTGCTTGACTCTGCTCAATTTGTACCTGTAAAATGAAATAAAGATTGCGCTCGTGTTCGGTTGTGTGCGACTATAATAGATTCTCAGCAGGGACTTTTGTCCAATTCCACAGAGCTAATCCAGCGTTTTCCCTTCATTTTTTAACTACATACATACAGTGTGTCAGTGTGTAAATATGTGTGTGAAGAGGAAGAGAGAAGACATTTGATAGCCTCACTGTACCAATATCTCTGACAGTATTATGACTGTGTTGTTAGCCATGACTATATTGGCGGACTGTTAAACAGATTAAAATGTTAATCTTTTTCCCCTGTACTGTACTCATGTTTTAGGATTTTCTATGTACAACTTTAAAGCAGCTACAGAAGAGCAGCAGACGGTTGCAAAAGTTCACTGAAGTGCACACACCCGCTCCACAAGCACATGCATGTGTAACACCTTTTTTCTTCAAGCTCTGTTAATAGCAGTGGATCTTAAATTGAGATGTTTAATGAGCCCCCCAGATTGGCCTTTGACAGGGCATACATTTATTATATGCTCTACTGTACGCTGCCCGTGTATGGGCTGCACGGCTGGGTTTTCCATGCTGTAAACTCGGGGTGTAAAAGGTCAAGGGCCATTTGGGCATGTCAAGTGGATTTGGCAGCACATAGCAGGCATCTTGTCTCTGTGATAGGTAATAAAAGCGAACAAATTAAAAGCCGGATGCCGCTCCCAAGATTGGTGACATTTACACACTGATCATCCTGTTTACGGCGACAGCGTTTGCCAAAAACCGGGGCCGTTGTCTCGACATGTGTCATTGACCTATTTTTCTCCCAAAGATAGTCAGTTATGTTGGCGTCTTTGCACTTGTGAGAGGCGCTGGTGCAGCAGCGTTTACATCAGGAAAGGTCAAATGTATACTTGACTTGGTCTCTTTGGATTTGCACTGTACTGGAAGTTTTTTTTTAGCCGCTCACCAGTTTGCATTTTTTGTAGTTTCTCTTCTACTGATCAGAAACTGTCCGATGGCGCTGTGAGCTCCCAGCAGCCCCAGTGTCCAATAAAACCAACATATGGTCGTGTGTCATTTGCTTCATGTGGCCCCTTAACTCACCGAGAGGCTGACAGTGTGGGTCTGTGACGAGGCCCGGTCTCACCCGATGCCATACCATGCCTCTTTGATATAGTGATTTACGACACATGCAACGGTGCAGGAACATAATGTTAAAACATAGCATGTTGTCGGCAGGGGATACAGACTCAAAGACTGTTTGTACGGGTTCACAATGTTCGGCGGCCTTATCATACCGAGACTAATCCTGCTTGTTCGGCCCTGGACTCACAAACAGCAGAGTCAGGTTTCCAGCCCTCCTCAGTCTACTCTGGGACTGTGATGACAGGGGACAATCCTGTAATAGAGTTCAGCTCTTATTATCAACATGCTGTAAAACTGTATGAAGGTGATTTTCATGGACTAACGTGGAATGCCAGCCTGTTTATCACATCTGATCTATGGACTGATCTGATATATGTGCAGTCTATATGATGTAACATGTAAACACAAGTGCTGCTATCCAAAGATTATCTGTTACTTGTTTGATTCTGGTTTTTGTTCAATCAGTGTAATCCAAATGGGTGGAAATCTTACATAAAATTAAAAATACATCAATATTCAATATTAAGATAAATATTATTATGGGGTGTACATGACTCGCCCCCCATGATTGTTAATTTTCTGTCTCCATGTGCAGGCATTTGTGCTCACGTGCTGTTCCTACTGCCCACTTCATATAGATATATTGAAGCTGGAAGGAAAATCAAGATGCAATTAAAAAGAAGCACACACCAAAATAGGCTGTCACCAACATTCAGCCCCCACACACCCCCCCACACCCCCTTGGCCACTCATCCTAAATGGTCTCTTGCTGCCCTCTAGAGTACTATTACACCTCTCTCTTTCTCTCTCTGTCTCACACACATGCACACACACACGCACACATGAATCAACACATATTTTCACAGTCACACAGGGGTTTGTAGAGAGCTCCTCTCTTTAGAGCAGTGGGACAAGAACAGGCCAAATAAGTTACGACAGTCAGCACTGTGACATTTCCAAAGATGGTGGTGCCTCACCTGCACCATTACAAAGAAGAATTGTGTATTTAAACCAAATTAGACCAACTGTGCATAGAAAACATAAAGCATTATTTTCACGACAGTTAAAGTACAGTAGTAGTGGTGTTAGGGCATAAAGGTGGTTGAAGTGATAAAATAGTTGTAGGGGAAGTATTAAAACTGCTGGTAATGCACTAGAGGAGTCAGCTGCAGTGCATGCGTGGCCTCCTCGCTGCGCCATTGTAATAGTTAAAACTCCCACAAACATGACGGTGCCTGCAGTCTAGGGGATTCATCTCTCCCTTTGCATAGCTTTGTGGTGATGTCTTCATCACTGAGGCGTGTAGCGAGCTGCTTCCGTGATCCGTTTAGTGTCGGCAGAAGTCCTGCATGTCCCCTCAGGTAAGCCTCTGTCAGACTCCAGACAGATAAAGCAATATGAAGAATAACAAAGTGGAGGACGTATCCCAGAGTTCCACCTCGAGGCGGTCGGGCAGTTTGTTTTTGCCCAAGACCTGTCAAATTCTGAAGAAGGGCTTAAAGTGGGGAATAACCCCAAGAGATGAGCAAATGGTGTGAGACAAAAAACAGACGTTCAGCCTTCCAACTTTTTACTGGAAATATGCACAATAAGATCTAAACCGCAGCCCTGACAACTGTTAATCATATCATGACATGATTGCTTACGACAATGAGTTGAGATGAAATATTAAGACCTGTGTCTATTTATCGATGTGTCAATATTTCTACTGATCTGGCAAACCACTTTTTATCAAACAGGAACTTTCTCTTTTTTTTCTTTTTTTTTTTTTTTTTACATGATAATGACCTTGTTTTAAGTGGGATGGCGTTGACAGGGACACTGTGAGCTGGACTTTTTCTTTTTTTTTCTTTTTTGACTGGCTGCTGAGTGGCCATCCAGGGTGGGCAAGGTGTCAGACGGCCTCATGGGTCCTCAGGCCATCTGTTTGGGGTCCTACTTTAGCAGGGGAGATGTGTGGCCGTTTTCTGCTTAATTAGGTCCAGTAAACAGGCACTCATCAAAAAGCAGCTGCTAACGTCCCCATTAAGACACAAACACACACACACAGATACACGTACGCACGCACGAGGACACAGAAACAGACGTGCCGCGGCGATAAAAATCACACAAACACATCGGTAATGGCCGCGGTGATGATTAAGGTCAGTTCGGAGGAGTGAACTCTCTCACCTTGACCACTTGACCCACGCTGACACCCGAGAGCCTCCCACTGTTCACGTGTCTCGTTACGAAGCCGAGACGTAAAAGACACGTTTGGAATCCTGAGTGTCCTAATGCGCGTTGTTTACCACCGCATTACCTCGGCACACTGTGTTTGTTGTGCAAGCACAGTGAATGAGTGTGTTGCACATGTGCGTAAAGACGAAACAGTTGCCACATTATCACCTCAGAAAAATTACAGGGAGCATGAGAGTGCAAACAATCAAATGCCTAATAGCACAATTATGGAGCTGTGTGGATGGCCCCCACACTGAAATAAAACAAGCCAACAGGAGAAGCAGGAGCCGCATTTCCACATCTCGCACCCCAACCTCCTTGTTTGTGATTTCACACAACAAAGTTGTAAACTGGAGGGAAATATACTTAACCACACTGGACGTTTGCCAAATTTCCATAGGGCATTAGCAACCAACTGGTGCAGGCTCATTAAAGAGCAGAGAAACCTATAACCATTAAAAGGCCATTAAGCAGCATGTAATTTTGTGGAACTAAATGGTGGAGAGTAATCAAAAGCACATGAAGCCCAGCTGGGCGACTGGGCAAACTGTTTCGATTAGGGAGAAATCCATCATCGACAATGGCAGCTTTTTGGGGGGTCAATTTTCCTGTGCACTTGATTCTTTTTCCTCTGTCACTTCCACTCTCTCTCTCTTTCTCTGTCTGCAGTTTTCATGCTCTTTGTCATTAGGATCATTATTACGGCTACACAGCGACTGACAAAATCTCTATGTATATACACCTGTATTGCGACACTAAATCACAAAATGAGGCTGAGATGTCAGCCCCCTCTAGCATGGAGGTAATAAGTAACATTAGTAAATCCCTCATGTCAGATATGGACACAGCCTCCAGGAGGTCACTGACATTTATTTTACAATAGAGCTACAAAATAGAAACTGCCAGTAAAGTTCCTTTTATGTCTATATATACAGAAGAATATGGACTCACCCCTATTATTATTATGATGATGTTGATTTGTCTGTGTCAGATGGATGTTATGTGATATAAGACAATAAAAAGTCAAGTCATCTGCGTTCAATTTAGCCACAGTGTCATGTTGTTTGTGTAATACTTCAGTTTTCCAAAAAGTTCCAGGTGCTGCATGGACTTCCAACTCCTGATTGAGGTTTTAAAATAAACTTTATACTCACTTATTCTGTAATTAATTAACAGATTATCAGATACACTGCTGGATGAGAACGATGCAATGAGTTTAAAGTATAACCGGTAAAATCTGGCTCCTCTCAGATGTGGGTTTTTCACTAAAAAACAATGGATCTGCAATCGATCAGACAGCATAAAGTATTGTATAAATATTATGTTTCTCCATTACCCATCAGCCCACCCGTACATGTTGCATTGACAGTTCGCATGCACAAAATTCATTCACTAACTTCACTTCAAATCTGACTCCAGGCAAAAGCATTTCAGAGAAAGGCAACTACCCTGGGCCTTGTAAAAGTCATGTCAAATTCTCAGACCAGCTCCCTGTAGTGGTAAATGGTGTCCAAGAGTAAGTTTATTACGTGTAAAATGTCATTAGGCCAGTCAAGGCACATATTTCTCAGGCTGTTCTGGCTTTGGAGGCCATTTTGACAGGCCAGACTCTGATTAGTCAAATTAGGAGCGAATTTGGACTGACACGCCTTTCAGGGGTTAAATCAAGTGCATGCCACCTTGTTTCAATCAAACAGCATTCACACTCAGAGCAGAACATTGGGAACATTCATCCTCTCTACATTAAAGCTTCAAGGTCTTAAGTACACGTTTGGCCCGTAAAAAGGAGGTTGATGAGAAAAAGCAGGTTTTTAAAGCGGCGTATCAGAAATTCTTCAGAGGAGCCAGACAAAAGGAACATTGATGTTGATGCTGATGAAATTATCCTCATAAAGTTTTTTATTAGATAAAAACTAGCAAATAGTTGACCCCTCTATATGTGGGAAAACAGAGGCACCGATAAACTGTCCATGTCTACATGTTTAAGTTTACAGACTTACCCACGGTGGAGACAACACACAACACATTCACAGCTTTGCATGTTGAATTGACAACATGGAGGTTTTTGTCCAAATAAAGATCACATATGATAGAGAGAGTCTGGGTAAAGTCTAATCTATTTGTCCAAAGATTGAAGAACCAAGGGGAACATGGTCAGCATGAGGACAAAGAGGTTTGACTGCATGGAAATGCTGAATACTAATCTGTTTCATGCATTATTCGGTGAGGAAAAAATGATTGATGAGTTTATTCCGCCCATTCGCAACTTCTCAAACAATCCAAAAATAATAAAGGTTCACTGGGCCATTAGATAATTTTTTTCCTGGTAAATATAAATTATATCTAATCAGCAGTTACTGTTTTTTTTAATAGTTATTTTAAGCTAGATTGTAATTTGATGTGACTAATGGATGTTGTATATCATGTATATTCAGTCGGGTGTGAACCCCACGAGGAGTAGCTGCTGCATTACCGCCAGCCAACCTTGATCCAAATAAAGGAATAAAGCCCGTGTACATATATAATACAGTAGTAAATTTGAAACTTTGCAGGTGTGCTACATCAGCGCACACTTCGACCTGTTGACGTGAGGGTGTACCGACAATAAAAGCAAAAGGAGAAAGGGTAGTAGAGATTGAGCATGACAACAGGATCCTCAGGTGGAGGAGGAAGGCGAAGGAGGATCTAATACATCAGCGGTGGAAGGTAGGGGAGAGAGGGACATGAACGCTTTCTCCTTTCAACACCTCATTTACTACAGCTACACATCTGTCTGTTCGACCGGTCGAGGCACAGAGGAAACATCAGGGCTTCACACACTGCCCATTCTTCACAATAAGACTGTATGAAGGCCATGGTGGTCGGAGGGGAATCCCACAACCTGAGCGTCTGTGCTGCATTCGCTCGCTCTTCTGGTGATGCACAGCATTTCATCATCAAATGTAAGGTTCCTATTTCTGTTTTGCTTCAAAATGTACTCTAAAATATCCAGAGTATGACAAGAAGTGCTGAAACTTAGAAATAATGCCGTACTGCAGCCACTCTGCATCAGAGCATAAAGTACGTCTGCAAGTTACTCACATTTAATCTCAAAGAGTGCGCCGAACACTTTGCAGAAATGCTAATTTACTCCAAGAGTTTTTTTATTTGTTCGTTTTTGTAGAGGACAGATGCTGCAAATCCAACTTGGTTTAGTTGATTTCATTTATTTTACAGAGTCACTGACATTGAGCCAAGACTTTAACGTGCGGGCCAGTTAATCTGGGAAATGAAGGAGAGAAAGTGAGTGTTTGCCTCGTAAAGGTGCAGCATGCCTTTGCAAAAGAAAGTGAAGTTGGAGCGCAATTCATTACCGTCCATTTTATTGCTTTGCAGAGATACTGAGAAAAGCTTTTGCTTCCAGTCTGATCCTGGTTAAATGTTCTGAACATGTTGCATCAGTGTCTCCACTGTATCTCTATCTATCCTGTGTTCCTCCTTTCCTGACTCCACTGCAGCTTTCGCTCCTGCATGAAAGGAACCCACAAATAAAATGTATTTCTATGAGAGAGATTTATTCACTAGTAACACTGTTAGTCAACAAGACCACTATTTTATTTTGTATTTTTTTCTTTTCTTTTCTTTTTTTTAATTGGTTGATACATTTATTTTTCATGGATGTTGCAATCAGGGAAATAAAAGTAGATAAAAGGATAAACAATAACAATTGCAAAGACACAAATTGATGATGATTGGGAATAATTTGAAGTCTTACTAATATTGTAGAAACATTAATACAATAATTTCATCATAATTTCTATGCAGTCATGATTTCTCTTGCAGCATATGCTCTAGTAAAGACATCACAGGTGCATGTTAAGATATTTAGCGTGCACCTTCTGATAAGTACACCCTTGTAATTCAAATGATAAGGTTCTGTATTATGTAACGACAACCACTACTTATATAGCGCGTCCTTTTCCAGACACTACCATCTTTTAAAAGAGCAGTGGAGGTTTACTATGGCTGCAGGGCACAATCAGGTGATGCAACCCCTCATAGCGCTCTGATGAAAAGACTGTGGCTCCCTCCACCGTGAAAGTCAACTAATTATTTCACATGTTCCACAGGTAATAAATAGTGGGGAGTCAGGTGAAAACAGCAACTCTGAGCTCATTAAGGGCTCGGTATTACAGAGATTTTGGCACTTCAGACGGTTTCTGTCCATTTGAAGTCGGGAAGGAACGTGGTGAGTTTCATTAATACCAAGCAGGAGAACAGACAACCTTTACAAAGGTGGAGAAGTCAGAGGCAAACTAATGTGGAATCAGGTATGGCTCGCCACGCACGGCACGCCTCCAATTAAAACTATGCATTGAACTGTGGTATAGATCTTAGCATGTGAGCTATAAACCAGAGTGTTAACATGTGTTTGTGCTGTAATTAAGAACATGATTTGGGTTTTGAGTAGAATAAAACTGTGCAGCTTACTGACAGTTACTAAACCCACAGTAACACACACACACTGTTTAATCTTTGTATCAAAACATAAAATATAAATCATATGAAAATAACTATGAAGCTCTGTTTGGCCTCCTTTTTTTTAAAGACCTTGACCAAGCCTTCAGCATTCAGCTCACTGCAGTACATTATTTTGTCCTCACACTGTCTTTCGAGTGGAAGAATTTAAAAATCATTATACTGATGAGAAGCTTGGACCTGAAGTCTGAAGCTGTAACTCTCAGGCCTAAGCCAGTTGATGCCTGTGTCGCTCTGACCCAAGACGCTGCCTGCAGCACATTAACAATGATATTAAAGTCATTATTTTGGCTTTCTTTTAGCTTAAAATATGGACTGAGCTGACAGAAAGAGACTCCTCAGCTGTTTATGAATGTGAGCAGTGGACCTGCCAACGGGTCCAGGCTTCAAACCCAAAACCCTTTCAAGAGCAAGTAGAGACTCTGTGTCAGGGAGAAGTTTATGTCTACTGAGAAGACTGTAATAAAACCTGCAGGAATTTCTGGATGACTTAATTCTCCTAGATATCCAGAGTCAATTATATTTTGATGCAGATTTAATCCATTCATTAAATGGAATACATAAAGTGCAACATGAGTGGTAAGGGATAGGGAAAAAAATGTTTGGTTTAGGCAGAAAAAAAATCTGTTATTGGCATTAATTTCCACTCAGTCACATGGGATATTCATCATGTTGGCCTGTGCACAGCTTCTTGCATAGTGGGTGAGTGTTTCATGCGTATTCTGCATGCAAGAAACACACATTTTGGCATCATAATATCACCAGCATATGAACCTAAACACTGTGTGTGTACAGTAAGCTGCACATACAATAAAACCATATCCCCACAATAAAACCATGTCCCCAACAGTCTGTGGTTAGGTTAGAGCCCGTTGGTTCAGGTTAGTGTTGGAGAAA